>NC_141831.1:14120948-14273091 GCF_982586985.1 Callionymus lyra
TTTAAAAAAACAAATAAAGAAAAATATTTTCCATGTTGCTGAACAATGTGACGATATGTTCCTGCAGAGAGATTCATGACGAGTGTGTCCTACCCCGAGGATCTCCCCGGTACGACGCCGCTGCCCAGCTTCACCAGTGCCTTCCGCCCAGTCCACCCCGACACGACGACGACGCACAAGTCTGTCCTGCTGAACCCCGACAGTCCTGCTCCCCCAAAACCAAAACCACCGGAGCCCTTCGATCTGTCCTGTCTGTCTTCCTTCGATCTTGACATTGACATTGACCCACGATCACTCCCCGCCGAGTTGCCAGATTTGAACCAATTGTTCCCCGAATATTTGGAGGAAATTCTCTGATGAAGTAGAGTGGAATGAAGTTAAGTTAACATGTCATAAAAGCAGTATTTTTAACAACTACTTTTTTTGTAAAATGACATTTTAAAGCCCAATTTCCTTTTAAAAACTATGACCTGCTTGTCTTATGTATTGCCAGTAGATGGCGCTTTTATGTCTGCAAACATCTGCTTTAAAAAATAATATTTAAAAAATATAACCTCTTATATCCTATACTCGTAACAAACTACACTTAGCCGTCATTTACCTCATCTTTACATCTATATTTATACATTCATCAAATGTCATTCTTGTTCTTATTATCGTATTTTTAAAAAAAACTAATAAATATAAAGTGTCAACTTTTTTTGTCACTTTATCATTTATTTTTATTTTTTGGATTGATATTATACAAGATTCATTGTTTTTGTGTTTTTATGTTTATTATTTTTGAATCGAAAAAATGGGTTACAAAACAATGTAAACTTCATTAAAAATAAATGAACTTAACTCAGAGTCTCTGGTGTGTTTCTCCTCAACAAGATGGTCCCATATACCTTTTATTTTTCTCTTTTTGTTAGTTTAAAGGCTTTTTTTGGAGTAAATTTTTGACTAAAACAAGCAACTTGACATGTCAAAAGTGACAACTAAGGCTTTTTTTTCGAATGAAATAAATTTCAAACAGTAATATTAAACATAAATTAAATATAACTATAGATGTTTTACTTTTTAATCACATTTTTTATTTTTCATTGAAAGTGGTGAGCATTTTTGGTTCCTTAAAATGTACAAAGAATTTGCCAAAAGTGTTTTATTTCAGACCCAACTTTATTTAGTTTAGTTTAAGAAAATGAATCACAAAAGTATGGACATAATTCTACATGCATACTCTTTTTATGTCTATAAAAAACATGATGTTGATCTCAATAAAGAACAAACATTTATTCAGGAAGTGATCAATCGCTGTTCAATGCAATAGATTACACAGAAGAGTGCCATCTAGTGGGCTCTGAAAGTAAGGACACCGTTTCATGAAGCCTTATCAACCCGTCAATACCACTGAGTACAGTGAAGTGGAGACATTTTTGTGAGATATTCGTGAGTTATTGAGCCATTGGGGGATGGTTTTTCAGTAAGAAATTGAAGTTCTGGAAGCTAGAATATAGCTCCATCTAGTGGGATTTGAAAGGAAGTACAGTGTTTCATGAAGCTTCATCAACCCGTCACTACCACTGAGTACAGTGAGGTGGAGAAAGTTGTGTTATCCTGAATAATTCAGTCATTTGTAAATAGTTTTTGAGGGATAAATTGAGGTTTAGGAAGCTATAATACAGCGCCATCTAGAGGGATTTGAAGGGAAGTACAGTGCTTCATGAAGCTTCATCAACCCGTCACTACCATCGAGTACAGTGTAGTGGAGAAAGTTGCGAATGATATTCGTGAATATTTCAGTGTATTTGTGGATAGATTTTGAGTAAGAAATTAGAGTTCAGAAAGCTAGAATACAGCGCCATCTAGAGGGATTTGAAGGGAAGTAGAGTGTTTCATGAAGCTTCATCAACCCGTCACTACCGCCGAGTACAGTGAGTGGAGAAAGTTGCGAATGATATTCGTGAATATTTCAGTGTATTTGTGGATAGATTTTGAGTAAGAAATTAGAGTTCAGAAAGCTAGAATACAGCGCCATCTAGAGGGATTTGAAGGGAAGTAGAGTGTTTCATGAAGCTTCATCAACCCGTCACTACCGCCGAGTACAGTGAGTGGAGAAAGTTGCGAATGATATTTGTGAATATTTCAGTGTATTTGTGGATAGATTTTGAGTAAGAAATTAGAGTTCAGAAAGCTAGAATACAGCGCCATCTAGAGGGATTTGAAGGGAAGTACAGTGTTTCATGAAGCTTCATCAACCCCTCACTACCGCCGAGTACAGTGAGTGGAGAAAGTTGCGAATGATATTTGTGAATATTTCAGTGTATTTGTGGATAGATTTTGAGTAAGAAATTAGAGTTCAGAAAGCTAGAATACAGCGCCATCTAGAGGGATTTGAAGGGAAGTACAGTGTTTCATGAAGCTTCATCAACCCGTCACTACCGCCGAGTACAGTGTAGTAGAGAAAGTTGTGAGAGATATTCGTGAATATTTCAGTGTATTTGTGGATAGATTTTGAGTAAGAAATTGAAGTTCAATTGAAGCAGAATACAGCGCCATCTAGTGGGATTTGAAGAATAGTTGCATCAACCCATCACTAATAAAGACTTTGACGTAGATTGTCCTGGCCTATACTAAACATTTGTTTCTATCGTCTACTGATATTGATGTGCTGCCTCAGTGGTGTTTGGCAACATGTTTTGTTTTCAACCATTTTCTAAAGTGGGCTGAGAGACTCCAGAGAGAGTGTGGGTAGAGAAATGAGCAAAATAATTTGGACTGAAAGTTGCATAATCCACCAGGCAGAGAGATACTAATTAAATTGTTGTTCTGATCCGTGTACACGATGTTTCTCTTTTTCCCGTTATCACGCACTCCCGTCACTCTGGGGTAACAAGTATAATTTTACATTATGCACATGTTGACACTCCTAGTTGTCCACCGTGATGCTATTTTTATATTGCTTACCCAAGCTAAGTGCTCATCTATACAGAGGGATCTGTGAAGCATCACAAGTCATGAGAGTCGTGCTCCGTCTCTTTGTTCTTGCCTTGGTCTCAATGAGAAAGGAGTGTGAGAAAGAGTCTTAGGACAACTCTTATCAAAATGTTATATCAATAGGGATGACAAAAAAAAAATCACTGGGTATCATAATTTCCCTAATAAAACGCTCTCACTGACTGGTGGGTTTTTGCTACGATTTTTTTTAAGGGTATATAAAATAAACTCCATGATGAATATTCTTTAAAAGGCCTAATTCATTTTGTGCAATCCTTTGTAAATACTGTATTGTATGAAACCACCTAGGTTAAAAATATTGTTTGAATTACTTTGAGGAAAACTTTACACATAAAAAACAACAAATGACTAGAAAGAAACACATAGCAATTATAGTATTATTTGTGTGTTGAAAAAAAGTAAAATAAAACTCTTGGTTTGCTTTCAAAATAAAGTGTATAAGTGCCATCAGGGTAGTACTAGAATCTAACATTTGAAATGTTGAAAGTTTTTTTTGAAGAATTTAATTGAATTGTTTGTTCACCAAAAGGTTGATTAAGGTTAAATACAAAAATGGGAATTTATTGTTTTTATTAATTGAAGTTTTTACGAACGTGATATTCAAATTCCAAGGTCTATTTTTTTCAAAATTCATTATTTTTAATTTGTAGCCTTGTAAATTCCATTTAAAAACATTGGTATCATAGTGCCAACATTTTTATCTTACATTTCAATTCAAAATAAATTAAAAAATAAATAAATAATGTAATTAAACTATTATTAAATATCCTGATATACTTCTGTAGAAACATGTCTAGTAAATCAGTCTTACACTTTAAGTATATTATGTCACGATACACGATAGGACATATTGTGCTATATTGTGATACTGGGATACATTTGTAGTATTGTTAAATACTTGACTCTGGCATTTACAGAATTTACAGACCACATGACTCTTGACATAGTTGAAAATCCTTTCATTTGTTTTGAAACCAAAATATGTCCAAACATCAGCTTTAAAAGCTGTTGGATTCAACTGTATCCTCTCGTCCCCAGTCATTGCCGAGATTCAGCGAGATACTGCCAACTGGAGGACAGAGGTTTAATGGCAAATGAACATAAGGTGTGAATGTTTACATTTTTATGGTAGATAATAATGTAAACATACTTTGTTTTATAAACTATTAATGAATAAATACCAGATGCCTGCATAAACACACGTTCATGTGTTACCGTCTGTCTTTTTTTCAAAGGGGCAACACAAACAAAAACAGCTCCTGATCAGCACAAATGACAGAAGGAAGTGGTCGGAGGGTGTGTGTAGTTCCCTGCAGTACATATTAGCGGACCAGAGCAGAGAGCTCAACCGCACATCATTGCAGCAGGGCTGCAGTTCAAGCTCAGACCGGAATACGCTCGAGGATTTAAAGTGAAATCGCAAGCAAAGGGATCCAGGGCAGAATGAGGTGAGCAGCGAGGAGGTGGGAGGACTGAGTCAGCTACTCGAGGAAGCAGAACTTTACGAATTTCTAGATTGGCTTTTGAATTTTTTATTACATTCGGATTTTCCTCGACTGAAATGCGGGACAGAAAAAAAGTTTTCTCTCACATTCTAAAAGAGAATTAGTCTGCTGAGCTATTTTCTTCTTTTGTATTCCTGAAGATTGTCGTTCGTCTCTGCCACGACCTACTCTTAATGTAATAGTACTTTTGGAATCTTTGTTTATTTACTCATCTTTCGGAGCCAAAGATGCCTGGATGTACAAGTCGCTGCAGACAAGGGATGCTCAAATTAATCCAGTCACTGCGGAGACTTGTCTTCGGAACCCTGACTAAAGGTATTGTAACTTTTTTTTACACTCTCTGGTATTCAGTAGAGTCGTGATCCAGATTTGCATCTACTTAATTGCAATTTTACATTTTTGAGTGGACTCTCAATAACGATTTTTTTTTTTTTTTTTGTAAAAATACTTTGTGTTTTCTATGTTTCCTGTCGGAGTTTGGATTTGTGATTTTAAGTTTTTTTGCAGGGGTTTAAGGAGGCAAAAACTGATTTTTTTTTTAAAGCAGTCTTCTTGTCAGATTGAACGACGACAATCATCCTATGGCGCAAAAACTGATGAAAATGTAAAGCTAGCCTCCAAGTCATGAAAAACATTGAAATTATTGAATTATATCTGTGTTTTATAACAGGTTTAGTACATTTAAAGCATAAAAAGAGAGTCACAAAACAGAATTTTAACTCTTAAAACAATCCTAGTTAAAAAGCGAATCACCTTTCCTCACTACAACATTCATCACTGTGTCAAAACATACAACAGGAAAAACCTACTGTTTTTCTATTAATTTTACCGTCTGTAAGGTGTTTGTTTTTTTGTTTTAAATACCATTTATCTCCTGTTGATAAGTCAAGATAATTGTTTGGGTAAAGTTCTTTTTTTTAAAGAGCAAAACACAAAATGTATATATGGAACCATCTTGAAACCAGCCGAGAGCTATCGCTGATTCAGCGTTTTAGTAAGATGCATTTGCTGCAGGTTTTTTTTTTTTACTTGCCAAAATCATGAAGGTTTCTTTATACATCTAACCTGTGTGTAAAAAAGAAAAAGGTCAGTTATCACCATGTTTTAAATACATATTTAAACATTTTTGTTTTGTATGGGCCCTTACATTTGTGTCGGCTATACTTTAAGTGATCTAGGTGTATGGTACCATTAGTAGAAGGGCCTGCTTTCTAGGTAGAGGATGGGAATTGGTTTTATATGCCACTAATTCCATCACATCGCATCCTTTCCAAACTCTCCAAGCTGAAAACCCACAAAACTGTCTCTGACTTGAATCAGAAACACAATCAAAATTGGAAAATGTCAGGATTATTACAAGTAAATTGTGACTTTTTAAGGGGATTTTGGTTAATATATCACCCGAAAAAAAAACTTGTTAGATTGTTAAAACAACAAAATAAAATACATTTAAATGTAAATTATATTCAGGGTTGCATGGTATATTCTGTTATGTTCTTATAGATAGGAAGAGGCTGGAAAGCGGGAAGCAATAGAAAGAGTGCGTAAGTGTCAAAATGAAAAATGAGGGGGGTATAATATTTGCAACATATGCTGGGCCTTGTCTCCCTCCTATCCTTGTGTTCCTGGAGAAAAAAAAGAGACTCACAGCATCTACTGCGGAAGATGAGCAAAGACGACGCCTGGGGTACCGACTGGTCTCCCGGCATTTTCTATAAAGATTTATAGACCTCAGGAACAAAAATCAAAATCAAAATACATTAATGGAAGCCACAACGTGTTCCTGGAATCTTTTAAATGGGTTAAAAGGTGCTCCATCTCTTTCACCCCCTGACGTTTGTTACCTTTCCTCTCTCATCCCCCTGAATCAATGTCACTTTTCACCTCGGTAGCAAAAAAAACAAAGTGCTGAGTCACCAAGTCAGAATGCAGCTGTGAGCCGAAGCTAGACTCAGCAGAGAGCTGCTGCCGGAACCCGGTTATGTTAAGAATCGGTAGAGATGGCGTCACACTTACTGAATATTAGCAAGAGAAGAGAATATATTTAAGTATGTGATGCCAGTATTTAAAAAAAAAAGTAAATGACCTGGAGTAAAAACCATGCATGATAGTCCACATGTTCCCTCATGCTGTATGCAAACCAGGTTTCATGAAACATTGTCCTCATTTGTAATGGCCACTAGATGGCGCCCTCTGTTCTACAATTTTTTGGCAGCACTGATTAAATGAAACCTTACTTTATTAATTGAAAGATGCCAACTACTGAGCTTGGAAAATTTGTTCCATAAAGCTAAAGTGAAACCTCATGAACTACAACTAGCCTCGTAAGTTTTTCCTTCTTCCAATTTTGTTGGTTTTTATTTGGGTGAGTAGGAAAATAAAATAAATAAATCAACATAAACGAAAACCTCCTTAATTTTTGAATCAATCATGTCTCTATAGCAGTGAACAGCTTTGTACTTCAGACAATGTATCATGATACAGTGTCTTTATTTTGAAAGACCACTAGATGGCAGGTTTGAAGGAAATCAGCAGATATGACAAATATTATAAAGCAGAAGGTAAGTAAGTAAGTAAGTAATTTTTATTTGTATAGCGCTTTTCCAGACCAGGGTCACAAAGCGCTTAAACAATCAAAACAATATTCAATCAAGTATAAACTTTAAAGATCAAGATAAAACTGATAACACAACAGGAGTTCCAGAAAATCAAGGAAAAGCCTTAGTGGCTTTTAAATTCAATTCAATTTTATTTAAAGTGTCTTATCATAACAAAGTTATCTCAAGACACTTTACAGTTGAAGTAAGACTATAGTGGAGAAAGAAAAAAACAGATCCCAGCAATTCATGCTTTCAAAATGAAGACACTGTATCATGATTCTGTATCATGATACATTCATTTTGGAAGGCAACTTACTAGATGGCACTCTACCTTTGAAAATAATACCAGGTTTCATTGAATTAGTAGATTAGAGCAAAAGATTAAAAAGCAGATGAATTAATAAGAAATGACAGTGTATCATGATACAGAGATACTTCATGAAGCCTCACCAACTCTTCACTATACATGATCATGATTTTTTTTTTAAATAAACCATTTACTGTACATATAGATCACATAAGCTATTTTGTCCTGCATTCATTTAAGTTTCACACTATATTGATACAGAATATTATATTTATTAAATTATGATTTTTTTTGTGGCTTTTATTTTCACCAAATAAACCTCTTTCTTAACAGAGTCAAGCTGTGACCCTGACCCGGAGTGACTAATGGAGATGTATTCTGGGTTGTGCAAACTAATTATGCCAATGAATCGTGGGAGTCACATTTTTAGAAGTGATAAAATAATTGCAGAATGATTTTCATCTCAAGCTGACCTCTATGTAGGACAGTCTTGCTACTTTGTGTCAATCAAAAATATTTTTTTCAGATCACTAAATAGATGAAATGATTGCATCGCATTCAAATGTATAGTTATTTTAACCTCTTGTTCTGTGTAGTTCAGTGCATGTGCATCGCTTTCTCGGACAGGAGTGTGTTTCAAGGTGAAACTAACAGAAACTAACAGAGTAATTCAGTCATGATCATGTTAACAAATCGCTCTGCAGATGGTGGCTGCATGCATGGACGGAGGCACGGTGCAGTAGCGAGCTCTCGCGCACGCAAGCATGTGCAACAAAGTGGAAAATTAAATGTCACATTTGTAGCAGAGATACATCTCCTGTTGTGAGAAGATGCATCAGCTGTTACGCTTGCAAGAAAAGGTAGAAAAGGTGATGATGCTAATCGCTGGAAGACCTTTTTTTGCATCCGTCAGTGAAGTAGTTGTCGAACTGGTTAGAAATAGACACTTTTATTGTGAACTTCTTGACGAGAGGAAGTAAGTAAGTAAGTAAGTAATTTTTATTTATATAGCGCTTTTCTAGACCAGGGTCACAAAGCGCTTAAACAATCAAAACAATATTCAATAAAGTATATTCTTTAAAGGGCAAGATAAAACTGATAACACCAAAAAATAAAGGAAAAGCCTGAACAAATAAAAACGTCTTAAGATGTTTCTTGAAGGAGTCAGTAGATCCATCAAGCGCAAAGAGAGAGGAAGATCATTCCAAAGCTTAGGAGCAACAGCTTGGAAGGATTTCTCTCCTCTGGTCCTGAACCGTGTGCGAGGAACCATCAGTAGATTCTGATCCAAAGACCTGAGCCCGAGCTGGGGTATAAGACTGGATCAGATCACTGATGTAAGGAGGAGCCTGACTATGAATAGATCTGAAAGTAAGAACCAGAATTTTAAAGTTAAAAAAAAAAAAAAAAGCTCCAGCTTGTTGTCCAACCCTGAAGTAGATCAAGTCAAGTCAAGGGAATACAATTTGATGTATAGAAATGTGTGTATGCAGAGGTACGTTCAGCATAGGGGCCCCCTACGCTGTTATTTTGATCACCTACGGTGTAAATTGGGCCCCGACACTGTGTCTGAAGCAGCGTAGGCTGTTTTCCCCTTTTATGAATCGTGTTTTAATCGAGCCCTTCACAAAATCATTAAAAAAAATTAGGCTTGTTTTGTGAAAACGTCAGCTTTATAAGTTGCCAGAGTCAACTCTATCTTCTCGTCTTCAGTTATTGAAGGGATCTTGCAGGATTTCATCATTACGAATACCTTTATTTTTATACACTTCAATGAAATATATCCTGCAAAAAAATATGAAAAAAGTAAAATATTATTTAAAAGCCACTGTATCTATTTTATATATATATATATATATATATATAGTTCTGTTTAATGTCATTGCTGTATAGTAAAGAAAAAAAAAGTGCAATATACAGTACAAGTGTATCTTTTTTTTAATATAAACACTAATCCAGAGGTAAGTTTCTTTAGTTCTTCAGTGCCAATGGATTTTCAGGCTTCATTTGTTGTGTACCTGTGTCCTTCAAGTCTATAACCTTGTTCTTTCTGCTTCAACACACACAGACCGACACGCACAAAAGCACACAATGTAGCTCTGCCTTCTGTCTGTCCTGTGATCTGTTCCCCGTCAACACAGGTGTTTTCCCTCCTAGTTTGTGGATGTTAGATGTGAGGAATGAATCATAGTGTGTGTCAGCGTTTTAATTTTTAACCTCACCTCTACTGCCACACTTTTTATGTAACATATTCTAGTAGATGTATTTTTATCTCTTGCCTCCTCGCTTATCCAACCACAGCAGTTCCTTTCAAAACCAACAAATATATATTTTAGGATGACTTTTCTTACCGTCTTAATGCAGTGTTTAAGTTATAATATTATGCACACGTTTTTTTTTTCATCCAAACGTTTTGATTGATGATTAATTCATGTTAACGCTGACTTTCTAACGTTATAAATTTACTGAAATGGGATTTGGGTCTCTGCTGCCATCTAGTGCTCGTGTATCAATACTACAATTTTTAAAGGAAAGCACATCATTTTTTGTATTACGTCTTCAGAAATGAAGGTTTATTTAGTTATGGATTATAAAGTTATAAAGCAAGCTACAAGAGAGTAATTTAAATGCTTAATATATATATATAAATGTATTGTAAAAATGAAACGACAAGGGCAATAGACTGATTTTCATTTAGCTTTTATACCATTTTCACAACCAAAAAAAAAAATCTAAATCTCATCCAGTTTTAAAACTGAAACATCACTTTTTATCCAATTACATTGTGCCAACTTCTACTATACTTAAGATCCTTTTTTTTCCCCTTCATAATGTTATGTTTTCACTTGTTTATTCCATCTGTAAAGATATCACATGTACTTGGTCAGCTGTACTTGAGTTCGAGCTATTTACACATTAACCTCCAGGACAACAAGTTTTACTTGCAATTATTACATTTGTCACGAGTAAAACATCCTGAGACTTGAATAATGCTATAGATTTTTTTTGTATCAGTGGTCATGTATAATCTTGAGATTATTCTTTTGTGATTAATACATAGATATGTATCTACTGTATCAATTAATATAAACCTTTGTTTTTTATCCTCATTAAGATTAATTTGTCACAACCTCATGAACCAGGAATGTAATGCTAAGGTGAATATACATCTTCCAAGAGCATACAACACAAAACCACTTAACTGATCTCTGAGTAACCAAGTCAGTGTTTTTGACGGCGATTTTGAAGCCCTTATTTCGATGAGTAGAAATGTGGGCACTTTTCTAAGTTGGTGAGCAAAGCAGCCTACACACTTGGCGCCGTTACAAATTCTGTCAGGAGGAAAAGGACAAAAGCTCCTGAAAATATCTTGGTTTAGTAAACCAAATATGATCAGTTTACCTTTTCAGTCAGTCAAATATTAAGAAGTATTTTGGTCACGACATGTCCAGAGTCAAAGGCCAAGTAAATTATTCAATCTGAAGACTTGATTAATCATATTGATTAATGCAAATCCACTCTCACTTTTTTGATAATGTGATAATAAACTATAGAGTTTAATTGTTTCAATCTAAAACATGATTTAGTCTGATGAGTCACTAGACTTGCAAGAGGAAATTCCGTTTCATCTGAATGGTTTCCAACATTGCGAGTACATCACATTATTTGGTTGTAGATACTAATGCAACAATAAAATTGAACATTGAAGAGCATGTTATTCAGGGAAAAGAGGGTTTTTTTCAAATACAATTCTTGATGTACATTTGTAATTAAAACTGTAAGGCAATCGCATGTTTGCTTAAAGGAAGCTCTCTCGTCAACTTGAGGCAAAGATCAATCAATGTAATTAATAAATTATTGCTTAAGCTTTATTTCCATGCCTCCAACCCTTTTTCCTTTACGTGGGTGTGTATTTCTGCAGCATGAAACAATTTCACAGTCATTTTAATAGACTTTAATAAACATAAAAGGTGAATGAATCAAATAGTGTTCATAATGCAGAAAGAAATGCTTTGTTCAGGTTCACGACCTAAAAGATCTTTCACCACGCCTGCAAAAACAATTATATATCGGCAGTGCAGAAGAGGTTAAGAAAGGTTAGAGGTTTTCCAGTATGTCTTGAACACGCAAAGGTCATCTGGAACCAGCGACAAATGGCCAAGAAGGAAAAGAAACATCTGCGCTTGGTCTTCGGATCAGTGCCTCCCAAGTCCCAGGGGGGGAGGAAACAGAAAACCCTAATTTCTGGACCTCCAGTATAAAAGAATATCCTAAATTACACAACGAAACGTGCACGTGAAGGCAGCTGAACGACTCGAAAAAGTTGGGTGACCATGCTGCCACTTCATTTCAGCTCATTTCAATAAGTATGCATGAATTTAAAAAAAAAAGGGCCAAGTCGTGCAGTGAGAGGCAAAACTCTGTTGTCACTGAGGCGAACCACTGTACCATCATCGTGTCCCACTTAGAGAGCCTGTAATGAAGGGATTACGGGAGTTAGTGTCCTCGGGTACTCGCCCAACTGCCAACATCTGCCACGTGGGATTCAGAAATAGTTTAATTCCCCATCTGGAAGGGACCGTGCAAATACATCAGGATGAGAATTAAGGTCTGCGCTTTTTTTAAACATTTATTCCCATCTGGTTAAAAAAGGATATAGCCCAAACTGCTGCTGGCGTGAGAGAACTATATGTTTCCCTAGATTTATTCATGACTTTATATGTTTAATTAATCAGTTGTCAGCTCAGCCCTACCTGCGAAATCACAGGCCGGCAAACCCACGCTCACTCGCCACAACTTACCGTTGACCCACATAAGTTTACGCTCTGCAGTCGGCTTATATAACCGGCGGAGAGTGAAATATTCTACTCAAGAAACTACCCTTTTGCTCAAGTGTGGCGAAAGCTACTTTTAAAAATACCAAGCTAGAACAAAAAAAAGTTTCCTTATTAATATTTTAAACCGCATGAGAGTTCAGAATAAGGGGCGTGTTTTGGCAAGAATCGGGCGACACGAAACGTATCACAATACCGGGGCAACGATACCATATATTGTGAAATGTTCAGGATATATTTGTAGTATTGTTGAGTACTTCACTCCGGTTTTGCAGAATTCACAGACTCTTGACAAACTTGTAACTGCTTTCATTTGTTTTGAAAACAAAATCAGATTTAAAAGCTGCTGGAGTGGACTGTATCCTCTTGTCCTCAGTCATCGCAGGATTAAATTATTCCTTTACCTGCAGAGGACGTAATGCTGCCATCTAGCAAGTTTAATTGCAACACAAAAATCAATACGAAAGCGACACGAAACGTATCACAATACAGGGGCAACAATACCATATATTGTGAAATGTTGTGATACTTTAGGATATATTTGTAGTATTGTCCGAGTACTTGACTCTGGTGTCACAGAATTTACAATCCACATGACTTGATAAACTCGTAACCGCTTTCATTCATTTTGAAAACAAAATATTTCAAAACATCAGCTTTAAAAGCTGCTGGAGTCGACGGTATCCTCTCGTCCTCAGTCATCGCCAGGATTTTAAATTATTCCTGCAGAGGACGTATTGCTGCCATCTAGCAGCCGGAAATTGAATTGAAACACAAAAATGAATAAACACGGAGAATATTTGCGTGATAGTTGTAAGTAGATGTGGAATAATTCTATTCTACAAACTTTATTGAAAAATAAATCATTAATGAACTATTATAAATTATAAATAAAATATTATTTGAAAGCACCCACCTCCCAAAATAGAATAAATAAAGATTTGGGAAAAATAAAAATGTATACAGTGCTATTTAATATCGATACAGTATCGAAGAACGACACTTTTTATTACAATTTCAAAGCATGAATTAATACAATTTTGCATTATTATTATAATCATTCCCTCACCTTGGTGGTGAAACTTTAATGCTGCTTTTTGTGATTCCAAGATGACGTCAGTGCCATCCTGAAATACAGAAAGATCGGATCACGTTATGGAAAACATGATATTTGATCATTAAAATATGTTAGGAGCAGAACATGCAACAGAAAAATTTGAAGCATGGAGGCTGGAATGAAAGACTTTCCCTGGAGAGCATCAAGAGTTTATTTGACACGTGTTATCATATTGTTTAGAGAAAAAGCCAAGTAGCTTTTCATCTTTCTTCTCCTCCACTAAATCCTTCTTAACCACATCCACAGATTATACACTCAGGTCTAAACAGTCTCAATAAAAAAAACAAAAAAACATCTTCAAGTTTAGGAGCTTCATGTCTTAAACTAAACGGTTTCTTCGGATTCTTGAAAGGATCAATTGTTGTTCACAAAAGATATTTTTGTTCGGAAGAAAAAAAAAAAGTGTCTTGTTACTGTGGTTACTCGAACAGCTTTAGAAGCTGATTATAGCTCGAGCGAGAGAGAGAGATTAGAGTCATTAGTCATCATTAGCCGTCTGCAAAGTCTTGCTGCAGTTTTCCGGAATATAAACACAAAGTCTAATCAATGAAAATGTCTTTGCTGGCAGGACTCTTGTCGCCTCGCTCCACCTGCTCCCGGGCCCCTTGAGCAGTGTTCATTACCGAGCGCAGCATCTGTTGCCAGCTCTCAACAATAACACCGGGACACGAGAAGGCAGCAGCCAGAAAGAAAGAAGGGAAAAAAAAAAAAAAGAGGGGAGAGGCTGACAGATGAGGAGGCACAGAGAGAGGAGGGAGTGGCGCAGGGAGGCAGGAGCAGCTCGTGTTTGGAGATCAGAAAATCCCAGAGTCTCGGTCTGAAAGAGTGGTTACTCCAGATAGAACAAGGAAGGGGGCAGGAGCCCCTGTAAGATCCAGAGCTGAGGAAGTCTATTTTCTCCAACAAGTAGTTGTTCTTCGGCTGTTTTTTTTAAAAGGAGGGGGGTGTTTTTAACAGTGACAACATGGGAGCCGTGGTGGGCACTTTGACCATGCAGACCAAACAGAGGAGACCGTCCAGAGGTAGGTCAGCATGAGTCAGAAACGCTTGCGAAAAAGGTCAAAGAGTAGTTGTTTTCAGTGAGTATTTGTACTTCTCTAACTGTTTACTTGGCGGCTATTTTTCAAGATAACAACACTTTTGTGGAGAAGTTGATGCATAGAAGATCTGAGAGTACATAAAAAAAATCTCATCAACATTCAACAGTCAACTCCACTGTCGCAGATATAAACTAGTATTTCCAAAATCACTGCACTTAAGGGGAATATACAGGATTCTTTTTTTCAACGCAGTTTTTCGCGTCGATCCCAGTGGGTTTTGTGCGTTCTTCGAGTGAAATGGAGAGCATGTGAATCAACACTCAGCTCACATATCATACCTCTCGCTGCCCTTATGCTTGAGAAGCCTGTTGTCATGGAGACTGGGTTGAAGGGGCATAAAAAAAAAGAGTCATTCAACAACATGAAGGTTGAATCAGTATAGACGAGCAAGTGCACACGCTCGTGCTCAAAAGCTGATACAAATTGCTCCCGGCGACGAAGAGAACAACAAGAGCTCTCGTAGAAATTCAATATTTTTATCCGCAGCTAAATGTAAGCGTGGTTTGGATGCTCAGTGATATAAAGACGGGGCTGATAAGAGACGGAGGTCAGAAATATGTTCTTGGGGAAAAGAGACCTTGCATAAATTATGCTAAAATGATTTGCTTTAGGTGCTGGATGTGTTTGTCTACTATCGGCCATGTAAAGCTCTGCCTCTCTTGCCGTCCCCATCTTACCCTTGTTAGGTCAATGCAACTTTTTTTTTTAATCTAAAGTTTCTTTGTAATTGCTTGTATATGTTTTCGCCACGTTTTGGTTAAGCATTTGTCACTAAATGCAATAGGGGAGTAAGAAAAAAAAATGTATACAGCAATATATTGTAAAGATCTTATCCATCATACTCAATTGATATTCAACAGAACTTGGTCGATTTATTTATTTTTGGCTATCAAATCAAGCTATATTATCGTCATAGTTCTTATTCAATAAGGTGTGTAAAATAAGTTATTTTTAGATATTTATTATCAGCTAAATGAACAATGAAATCGCACAAGATTCCGGCGTTGACTGAGGACTAGTGGATACAGTCAAAATGATGACACTAAAATCATGAAAATTATGCGAGTTCGAGCGAAATATATTGTCTCGATTTGTGTATCAGTACAGCTCTAATGATTTGTGTATCGGTACAGCTCTAATATGAATACACCTCTGTACTATTCGAGCATGTGTGTACACACACTCTAAACTAGTGGTAATATGAGGAAATATTAATATGATATATTGTCAATAAATATTAAATAGAACTGTAAACAATTTCCCTCCTGAGGGATCAATAAAGTTTTACCTTACCTTACCTTATTGTTTGGGGTTTTTTATTTTTTATTTCAAATCCTTCATTTTTATCATAATTATTTTATGGTTTATATTATATAAAGTGCGTGTGTAAATTAAACATATTATATATATATATTTTTTTTATTTACAATTGACATTCAAATATTCACTGAGTTTACCTTTGGGCAGCTAGATGGCAGCAGTCAGTACACCCTCCGCGGCTATAGTGACAATTAAAAACTAATAGACTCAAGGACTCATTCATTCCTTGGGCTATTAAATTGTACAAGTCTGAGTTCGGGGGCAGGAGTGGAGTAAAGGTATCATGATGTTCTGTTCTATGTTAATCTTTGTATCCTTTGTCTTTGTTATTTGTCTTTGATCTATGTTCTTTATCTTTATCTTTAGACTTAGATTGTATCATCTTGTTGTTTCTCTTTATTTCTCTTTGTTCTTGTTCTTATTTTATTTTGATTATCTTTTATGAAAAATTGCTGTATTTGCTGTGGATAATTTGGGGAAAAAAACAATTTCAATAAAGTTCTACCTAACCTAAGTTTATCCGTGTTTCTACAGTATCGCTATATGCATCATAAGACATCATATTGTTGCCCTAGTATTGTGATACGTATCATATCGCCAGTTTCTTGACAGTGCATACCCCTAATAAACTACAACACTTTCCTTAACAAACTAATTTGTTTGACTAAAAAAAGTTATGCTAATGTAAAAAAAAAGGTTTAGTGACAACTGAAAGTGGAGATGTTGTTTGGATCAGGACGTCAGGTTGTAGTTACAAAAGGTTCCGGGGATTGGCTTATTTAAAAGACAAATGTAACCAGATCGTCTGGCAGACAGATTTGGTTACCTTTAAAAAAAAAAAACAAGAGACGCTCCTGTCACAACATAGACATAAACACCACAAGTTAAACAGTCATTGGGACCAAATAGAGAACAAAAAAAGGGTCAAAATTAATTCAGTGTGGAATTCAATATTAGACAATAGTTCAATGGTTTCTACTTTGTTTAATACAGAAGGAGAAAATGGTTTTAAAATATTGTTACAGTTGAGACTTAATAGTTTGTGGTTTAAGAGACCTTTTTACAATCACATAGATCATTTCCTGTTAGCGTACACAAAAAGGTGTTCACAGTTTCACTGCAGCAGTGATCAACAGTCCATCATTGAAGTCTCCTTTCATCTCAAATGATCATCACAAGAACCTTCTACCTCGTCGATCTCAGTTTCTTCGCCAGAGGAAACAATTGATCGCGTCAAATTCGCCGGGTTTGCAACCACAACTCATTTTAGAGTGCTGGCTTTTTGAGTGAGCTCATCTTCCTAGACCAACTGCACTCAACTGAAAAAAAAACAAACAATCGTTGCAGTTTTTGAATCGTAGACAATTCCAAAAAAAAAAAAAAGCAAGGTAGTGTTACGCTTTATTGACTTCACGCCAGAGGATAAGTTGGCAACATTACACACATTTACACATCGCGAGCCAGATTCTTCATTGTTACAGAAAAGAGATGAGGAAACCTGCTCATTTACAAGGCTGTTTTTCTATGTTTATTTTATTTCAATAAAAATATAGCCTTGAAAGAATGAGTGAAATGGGGCAGAAGAAGCAAAGGAGATAGTTTTTTAGAATCCCTTATTTGTCCCGCGAGGGGAAATTCGGTAGTGCTTTTGACAGCCATTCACACATTTTCACCGCACCATAGAGTTTAATGAATGTCAGGGAAATATTAAAAAACTAAACTGGTGTGAATTTTCGCATTAATATCATCAGCTCCTGAAATTCTCATTCACCTCTGTTTGTTATTTTTGCAAAATATTAATACAAAAAAAGAGAATAAAAAGCATGAATGGACATGCTGCTCTTTTACTGTATTTATAAATCCATCTTTTTTTAAGGTATTCCTTTCTAGATACATTTAAAAAATAGGTATTTAAATGCATAGTTTGAGGGGTTTCCAATCATTTTTATTTGAGTATACGGATATATACGTTTTTTTATACAATTAATATTGGGTATAGGTGGATAAAGTGTATTTATTAAAATAATATGCAATTAAATCACAGCTTTTAACAGTTTAAAAAACGCTAAAACACATTATATTAATGCTCTTTTTCTTTGTATATTTATTAGACTAGCTTGACGGCCCCTAAAAGCACCACAGCATATAATATGGCCCCAGAGAAGAATAAGAAAAACTATTTAGTATAATTTATTTGGGTCAATGCATCGCCATCAGTTTATTTTTTTAAATAATCTTCTCCCTTTTTTCCAATCAACACCTTCATGTCTCATCTTCACTTACGTCATCCACAGAAAGACACAGGGGTCTGTTTTCATGTGATAAAAAAAAAAGGTGACAGAAAATCTGACAATTGCACGTCATGCTTTTTATAACATGGCAGCCGAACGTTCACATCCGTCATACTTGTCCATCTCCATGACAACAAGACGGAAGACGGAGCCTAGGGGAAGATGGAACAATGATAGCGTGCAAGCAGCATGTTTAGATCATATACTGGAGTATTTTGCAGCCATTTAGACTAATATTGTGTGGAGCCACATTAAATAAAAAATGGTTGTTACTCACATTGTATAGTAATTGAAGTCATCATTCAATTGAGACATCATTTCATGATCTTGACGCAGACGATTGCTATTTTTAGTTGTCCTTTGAGGGTCAAACGTTGGTGCCATTTTGTGTCACATTTGTTTACAGTCATTTTTATATTAGTACAGTATAATAAACCGTTTACTTTTCTGTTCTATTCAAGAACTACCAATATATACAGTATATACCTGTACTGTGTTTCACATTTTGGCATCTATGCATGATTTTTTTTTAAAAATTAAATAAGGGTGCGAATGGATCAATTTAAAAGGTGTTTTGCAGACTAAAAGACAAATGTATAACATTTCACTCTCCTTCATAGTTTTGCGAGGGAGTTTTGTAGCGTGAAAACTTGGAACAATTTTGTCAGAGATGTGTGGTGCATGTACTTCATCAATCGGAAAGTTTCAATATTCTTCACGAACTACGACACGTGTTCTACCTAGTTAGTATTTTTGTATAATCTTTACAAAAAAATCCTGAATGCAGTTGAACCGGGAATACAGCAGGCCGACCAGACATGTTTACAATATTTTCCGTCACTTCTTACGCTGATATCATGAACTTAATCAAATAAAAATACAGTGTAACTGTGCTTTGTGTTTCCTTTACTGTACAGTTAAACCACTAAGTGTTTTTGTTCAATCTGTGCTATTGAATAGCTTTTCTATGCATATTTTCATAGGCAATTTTTCTAATTTAACTTTAATTAATTGATTTTAAAAGATTAACATCATTATTACATAATGTTTCTTTGTTTAGCAAGCTTTCCAATGATAAACATTTTTAAAATAGGGTGGATATTAAGCAAGTTATGACAATTTGAAAGTTGCATTAAACAAAAAAGGTCAAAACTAAAACTTTAAACTCTATTTTAGTATTAAGGTTGACCAGTATTTATAAATAATAACCTTCCTAATATTTATCACAGGAATATTATACATATCAATGTATTCTTTACAATACTTGTCAAATAATACTTCATATTAATCTATTTTAATTCTACACATACACGCTAATGCAGTTAGCATAATAGTAGCTGACTAGGTTTGGCAAATTGCAGCATAAGACGACTTTCACGTAAAAAAAACGTAAACATATTTACACAAAACTAATAAAAAACTTTAAGAATAGTCGTTTAACTCACCCTCTGATATCCAAACACACAACAAACCAGTAAAAAGTAAAAACGACTGAAGGAAGGAGAGAAAATGTAAACATGTCATATTAACACACCTGCGGCTCCTTGTGGTGCGTTCAAGAGCGTAGGATAAATTAAATTCGGATGGAAAAATAACTTTTTAATGAATAAACGTTATTGGGGTTGTATTAAAATACTAATAAAACGTTTATACTTTTTATTAATTCATCAATTCAACTGTGGTAAGCAAGGTCAGCAGGCCAATGATGGATTTTGTGATTTGCTAAAGTACTCAGAGGCTTCTAAAGCATGTGTAAAAGCAATAATAATAAATAAATGTGTATCATCTTTGACAATATATGAAACTTCAGTAACTAGGGGTGTCTATTGGCAAGAATCTGGCGAATCCATATGTATCACGAATCACGATACAAAGGCAACAATACGATCTACTGTATATTGCAATATCATGTATGAACAATGATTTATTTGTAGTATTGTCGAGTACTTGACTCTGGTGTGGCTGAATTTACAGACCACATGACTCTTTCACAAAGTATTAACTGCTTTAATTTTAAATTTAAACCAAAATATGTCCAAACATCTGCTTTAAAAGCCACTGCAGTCGACTGTATACTCTCATCCTCAGTCATCGCTAGGATTTGAATGTTTATTTGGCTTTGGAGGATAAAATGACCGCTGCCATCTAGCGGCCGGAAGTTTAATTGCTACAGAAAAATGAACAAACGGTGAATATTTTTTATGTTAATTGTAAAAAACTGATTTTATTTTACACAAACATTAACCACGGCAAACTATGCTAACACTAAAATGATGATTTGCAAGGCAAACATGAATACAAATCTAAAATATAAATAAATAAAATCGATTTTAAATATCAAATATCGACTATAATGACACCCCCGTCAAAACAATATTGCAATATATCATCCTAACTGTAACGGAGGATGGAGAGAGAAACATTTAACCATCATCCTTCACTTCCCTCCAGAACCCCAGATACTAATCCCCGTGTCACCAATGATGGAACACTGCACCCCCGGAGGGAACGACACGCCTCGTATCCATCTTTTCCTTCCGCGTCCCTCGACCGGCCGGTGCTTGTCCTTGTCATCTAAGTGCACTTGTTACATGGCGGCCTGCATAATTCTGACTAATGCACTTTTGTATATCGTATCGTAGAGAATGTCAGGGAGAGGTTTTGTCGTCCGGTTTTCCGAGTCTGGCGAGTGGAATAATCCACTTTGTGTCTTCGCAGATAAGTCGGACGACGAGCTGGAGATGACGATGGTCTGTCACCGGCCGGAGGGTCTGGACCAACTGGAGGCCCAGACCAACTTCAGCAAACAAGAACTGCAGATTCTCTATCGAGGATTTAAAAATGTAATCCCACGTCAAACGACCTTGAATTATTACATTTTGACTGGTGATGCTTTTTAGTTTAGATCAGAAGTCCCTAACCCCTGGTCCTGGGTTTGGTACCGGTCCATGAGACATTTGTTACCAGACCGAAAGAAAAAAAAATACTTATAAGTTATATATATCTAAGTTATTTTGATTATTACTGTCTGACTTTTGTGTTTTTGAGGATCGTGTTTTCCTCTGAACTATCTGTAGCCTCTGACTCTTTGACACGTAAAATTTACTCAAAAATTAAACCTGTAAACTAGCGAAAATGAGTGAAACACATTCCTTTTTTGTTTTTATTTTAAGATCAATCTTTGGATAAAATGCGTTAGAAACCAGTGCAAAAAAAGGTTATGGACCTCCATTTTAGATGAAAAACAACATAATTAAAAGCTTTTTTAAATAAACAATTAGGACTCACGGTTTAATTTCTATTAAATTAAAACCTCAATTAAAGATATTGTTTGTTCTAATTTTAAAAAGCAGTTTAATACGTTTTTTTTGGTTGTTTAGTTTTAAACACAATGCCCCGAAAATGTTGTATTTGTGTTTTTTAAATAAGTACAATTTGTTTTTTGGATTTGTATGTTTTATTTTCACTAGTTTTGGCCATGTATCTTTAAATTTAGAAACTCTGAAACAAAATTACAAAATCCGAAGCAAAATTGGATTTTCCTGAAACAGACTTACAAACTTTAAATTGTTTTACAAACTATTCAATGAAATTGTGAATTCCTGAAAAAAATGTACAAACACTGAAACAAAATTACAAAATCTGAAACAAAAAACAGTAATAAAAACAACTAAATGGACAACAGAATAACACAAAAACCATCAGCAAAGACATAAAAAAATCTCTTACAGTAACATTAACAAACAGTTAACAATAGAATGGAAGTTTTGTTGGATTATAAAGAAAAGTGAGAATTTGGGATTATCTTTGATTTATCTTTACAGTAGATAATTCCGTAACATTGAATGTAAACACAGCCATTTGTTAACCAAGTTTAACGATCAAGATAAACTATTATTTTTACCAATAGAAAAAGCAGAAATATTAGCAGGTAATTGTGGTTCATAAAGTATGTTTCTACCCCATTATTTATTTTAAAAAAATACAAATATCCATTGCGTTAATGATCCTTCTTCTGTGTTCTCAGGAATGTCCGAGTGGCGTCGTGAACGAGGAGACGTTCAAACACATCTACGCTCAGTTCTTTCCTCACGGAGGTAAAACAAACTATGAAGAGCCGTCACTGTGTGTCGTTACTACATGTTTATTACTCCTCGCAGACGCCAGCATGTACGCCCATTACCTCTTCAACGCCTTCGACACGACCAACAACGGCTCCATTAAGTTCAAGGTAATAAACCGACATGATTTGTTTCTACTTAATAATGCATCTTGTTTTTTTTATTGTGCAGGACTTTGTGGTGGGTCTGTCGACGCTGCTGCGAGGGACTTTGAGGGAGAAGCTGGAGTGGACCTTCCACCTCTACGACATCAACCAGGATGGATACATCAACAGAGAGGTCGGAGTTTGACGTCAGCGAAAGGCTTTGAAAGTGTCTTTGATCTTTGTTTTGTTTTTTTCTTCTTGATCTCAGGAGATGACGGATATTGTGAGAGCCATTTACGACATGATGGGAAAATACACGTATCCTGCGCTGAAGGGCGACGTCCCACGGCAGCACGTGGACGCGTTTTTCCAGGTCAATACTTTATGGTTACACTCAGTACTAGAACATAAATGTAGTGTTGGATCAGCTAAATATAGATTAAAGTTCCAATCGTTAAACACAAACAATTTATATTTCCATTTTATTTCTGCCACTTACCAATGCATCATGTTGCTCAAAGTCTTGGATTAGATTAGATTCTGCTGTCCACCATTTTATATTCCAGTTTAGTTTCGGTTAAACCCATTCAAAATACTTCTGCTTTGAGCAATTTTCACATGTTTGACAATTTATTTATAAAACATGTATTATTATTTTATACTTTTTTATCATTTTTTGCATTTGTAACTATAAACAATACAAATGCAATGATACGATCTATATTGCGGTATCGTGTGATACTGTAGTAACGAGGATATATTTGTAGTATTGTCGAGTACTTGACTCTGGTGTTGCAGAATTGAAAAACTATCAACCAAGTCATAACTGCTTAAAAACATTTTTTAACCCAAATATGTCCGAACATCTGCTTTAAAAGCCGCTGCAGTCGACTGTATCCTCTCGTCCTCAGCCATTGTCACGATTTCAATGTTCATTTAGCTGCGAAGGATATAATGACTGCTGCAATCTAGAGGACGGAAGATGGAAAATACGTAAATGAAAGAAAAAACAGTTACACTTTCTAATGGATCTTCTTATTTCGACCACTAGTAGTAAAAAAAAAAGCGTGAAGATGATTCTGAACTCTTGGGTAATGGTAATAAACAAAGATCATTGGTAAACATCTATTTAGAGATAGATTTTTGATTTTGCCAAATATTTGAGAAGAAAAAGTATGTTAAACGGTTTACATTTACATTCAGGTTGGGTCGGGTCAGGTCTGGTTAGGTTAGGTTGGGTTGGTTTAGGTTAGGTTAGGTTAAATTCTTTTCGATTAGGTAGATTTTCTTTGGAAATTAGGGATTTATTCTTTACATTTATTTCATAATAAAAAATATATATATGTACATTTTGAATATAAAACAAACTCTAAAATCTATCTCCTACATACAAACAATGACAATGGACATAAGACTCGAACTAAAGTCTGATTACATACTGAATTTTGTTAAGAATTTGAATTTCAATAACTAATAGAAGTATTCATGAAGAATGTCACGATTGTGTATTTGATTATAAATCATTTCTTCTCCAGAAAATGGACAAAAACAACGACGGAGTGGTGACTCTAGAAGAGTTCATCATCGCCTGCCAGGAGGTGTGTTTGGTCGTGACTCTTACGCAACTGCAAAGTCATCAATAATTTAAATACGTTGCTAATGTGTGCGCTTACTTACTTTTGTTACTTGGGATTTGGATCTTGTTGAAATCGTTCCTTAAATATTCTACAAGAACAATGGTCGCCGTACTTGCTTGTCAATCAAATCTGAAGCTAATTCCCGTAGGGAGCTCAGTTACACCAGACTTGACATCAGCGGCAGCTTGAATTTACACCTTATGTAACACAAACATGTTTAACTTTAAGAAGTATTACGGTGAGTTTCAATAAAAATGTAAGTCAGATTAAATCAATTGTTGCACAAGCAAGATAGACGCCTGCATGTCATGAAGTCTTTTTAACGACTTAACATTATGAAGACTCAAGAAGCTGTTATTAAAAGTATTTAGAGCATCATTTCCCACAGTTGTCAGACTAATGACCTGCTTTGAAGACACACTGTTTATTACTAGTATTGTTAACTCATTTATTTCCTCTTTCAAGGAGGTTTATTATGGTGGCCTAGAAGGACAAAACAATGTAGAAAAAAACAAAAGTATAATTTCCTGATAGAAGTTTTAAAAATCTGAAACAAAGATTTCAATTTTCAACCAACAAATTTACAAACTGTGAAGCTAATTTACAAATTCTCAAACGTTCCTGATTATATTTTAGAACTCAAATACAAAGTTACAAACTTGTTAAACAAATTAATGAATTCTGGAGAAAAAAAATGGCCATTTCCTGAAACAAATTTAGAGAATATAGAACGTCTGAAACAAAATTACAAAATCCAAAACAAAATTTGAATATCCTGATACAGATGTACAAACTCATAAATTAATTAAAAAATTCCTGAAACAAATTTACAGACTGTGAAACATAATTTGAATTTCCTGAAACAAGTTTCAAAACTCTGATACAAATTTACAAACTTGTTTTACAAACTATCCAATGAATTCCTGAAACAAATGTATAAAATCTGAAACAAAATTACAAAATCTGAGACTAATTTACAATTTCCTGAAACATATTGACAAACTCAGAAACAAATTGAAAATTTCCTGAAACACATTTACAAACTGTGAAACACAGTTTAAATTTAGTGAAACAAATATACAAACTGTCTTTTTTTTTTATAAACTATCCAATGAAATTGCGAATTCCTGAAACAAATGTACAAACTTTGAAACAAATTAAAAAACTCTAAAACAAAATAAACATTACCTGAAATTCATACAAACTCTGAAACAAATTTATTAACTGAAATACCAGTATTCTTTAATGAATCAAAATGACAATTTTAAGAATATTTTATGTCATTTTGAATCAGAGTTTGTATACATTTTTCACACATCTGGGCCACCGTAGTTAATATATAAAAGAGCAAATAAACATGGTCAGATCTCATCAGCTGCTAAATTAATCCTCGCATCTGTGTTTTTGTTTCCAGGATGAAAACATGATGAGGTCGATGCAGCTGTTTGAAAATGTAATGTAGGACAAGATGTCGGGGAAGAAGGAGTCGAGGAGGGGGAGATACAGAGGACCCTGTGTTTGTGTGTGTGTGTCTGTGTGTGTCTCAAACCAGCTGTTGTTTCTGGATCTACAACAAAGTCCAAGACAGGCGAGGGACTATCAAGAGGACAGGACGGACTGTTCTGTGGATCCTCAAGACAACCAGATCCTCGAGTAGCAAGTTTGGACTGTCTAATAAAAATAAAAAAAATCTGCACAGAAGGACGTTGCTGCTCCACACTGGACGGGAAAAAAAGCTATACTTTAATGACCTTCACGTTGTTTTCTGGCATGTGTTCAGCAGAAGAGATGATCGTTCACCGTTAAATGAAATAGAACTTTTTTTTCTTTGTTTACCTCTCGCGTCCACGGCGGCTTGAAGACGACGTCTGGTGACTGTAAATATGTTGTTTCGTTTCACTGACTTCTGTGTCGTCTCAGCTGTAATGTGTGAGTCTGTTGAGCTGTTTCCAATGAGGAGCTAGAAGTAGAAGGTCAGAGGTGACGTGAATGTGGTCTTCAAGAAGTGTTTTCACTGTTCAAGAACTCAATGTCTACACAATGAAGTCATTAGTAAAAGTCATTTAAAAATAATAGCCATAGAAATCATTTTTATTCAGGAAAATTCCAAACCCTTTATGTGCGTTTAAAGAAAAGCTATATCTTAAAAACACACAAGCTATAATAGTAACACATCTAAAATATTAATCCATGCTTCTTTTTTTTTTTCTTTGTCGTCCGGTAGAGTTTTTGTGACATAACAGCCTCAAATAATAGTGTTGAGTCTTAAACTTGGAAGCCATATGATTAAAGATGTGAATTCTTAAGCTGTGATGTTGTGTTTTATTTCCAAGACATGTTTTTGTGTTTTTTATGTTTCAAATCACTTTGTTTGGGACTTTTAACTGTAACTTTTTAAACAGTCAAGTCACCAAATTGTATCATAAATACAGACAAAATGACTAAAATAGGATGACCGTAACTAAAGAAAGATATAATTTAACCTTTAAGAAGATAATCTGATGGTGATGTAATGCGTGTCTACTTATTCTTAAGCATAAATTAATTTTCTTTGCATCATCATTTTTCATTATCATTTTGTACAATTTTATCTCCTCAAAACATTTATTCTTGTTTTAGTATTTTATTTAAACGCAATTATCTTGCTGTACTTATCAGGATTCATTTACAAAATAGAGAAAATACTAAAA
The DNA here is from genome assembly GCF_982586985.1 of Callionymus lyra. Taxonomy (NCBI): domain Eukaryota; kingdom Metazoa; phylum Chordata; class Actinopteri; order Syngnathiformes; family Callionymidae; genus Callionymus; species Callionymus lyra. The sequence continues at coordinate 14,147,558 of NC_141831.1, forward strand.
ATAAGAATAATGTACATGAAGAAAGAGAGAATATAACTATTAGCAGCTAAACTGCTGCTGATCTAATGATTATTTTCTTCTTTTTCTTGCATTTTCTATCCATTATTATTATCATTTTAATTTATTATACGAATATGTATTTGCAGTTTTATATCATCCAAACATTGTATTTGTTTTTAATTATTTGTATTGTTTAAAATGTCAATATAATCCTGTATTTATCGGGATTCCATTACAAAATAAAAAGACAAAATTCCTAAAAATAGTATTAATATGTGTGTGAAGACAGAGAGAATATAAACTTAAGGAATCTAATCTGCTGCTAATCAAATACTTATTGTATTTTCTACTTATTCAGACCCATTAATGCATTTTCCATGCACCATTATTATGATTATAATTTAATAAAAAATATAAACATTAACAGTTTCATCAACTAAAAACATAATAATGAAAATAATATGAATGTACATAAAGAAAGATATAATATAAAAGTTAAGAAGCTAATCTGCTGCTGTTCTAATGCTTTTCTTCTAATTATTCAGATCCAATAATGCATTTTCCAAGCATCATTATAATCATTATAATTTATTATTAAATATATTTACTGTTTTATCAACTAAAAACCTTTTTTTTATTTAGCATTTTTTAACATATCAATATCGGGACAAGTTTAAGTACCAAAATAAAAAGAGAAAATGATTAAAAAGAAGATAAATAAACATAAAGAAAGAGAAACAATGAACTTTTAGCAGCTATTCTGCTGCTGATATAATGATAATTTCCCACTTAATTGTACGCATTAATGGATTTTCTATATCCATCATGATTATGATTATCTATTTATTTATGGTTTTATCTACTATCTCTATCCAGAAAGAGCTTCTTTTTTCTTTTTTTTTAATATGGATTTAGTATTGTTTAAAGTGGCATTATCTATGGGCTTAGTACATTGCCATATTAAATTGTAAATACAAAAAAACAGCTGAAAAACACTATCAGAATTTCCATTATTGGTTGACAAATAAGTATTTGATTAGGAAATAAAAGTTGACAAGGAAATGTAGCAGTCAAAAGACAAAATACTTGGAGTTTGGTTTTATTTCCACAATGGTGTGTTTTTTTTTTGTTGTTGTTTGTTTTTTTGTGGGCTTAGAACATTTCCAGTATAAATGGGCATGGAATATTGGCATTGAATGATAAATAAATATTGGATGTAAAAACAACATAAGGATGTCACTTAACATATATATATATTTTTTTTATACTTAAGTGTTTTGTCTTTTGACTTCTATTTTTTCCATGTTGACTTTTGTTTTCTCTGCTAAATTGTTATCTAATACCAATTTAAGATGGAACTATTACGCCCATAATCATATTACTGTATTCGCTGGGATTCCGCAAAGAAACAAAATAGACGCGAATTAAAAAAACCCATTATAAACAGATCATTTCAAACTCCTGCCACTGGATGGCGATATAGCCCGAGTGTAACGGCCAGGCTCATTGCCGTAAAGAGAAGAAGAAGAAGGCGGCGCAGAACGAACACCACGTTTTTGTCAAACGTTCAGTGACTCGTCTCGCAGCGTCTCGTGTAGTTGTCTTCACTAGTTAACTTAATTTAAAGTCCGTCCTCATCTTAACTTATCCCACTAAAGAACGACATGGAAGACTCAATGGCGCCACAAACCTTCCTTTACGGTGAGAAAATCGATTAGATTCTCGAAACGTATGCGTGAATATTCAACACTAACATTACTAGATAGAAAAAACCCGCTTTATTTTGTATGTATTTCTCTTCTAAATATGTGCGTATATCGTTTTTCTGTCAAGTTTAATTCAATGGTTCATACAGAGCCACCCACGTGTCTTATTACCAACATGGCGGCGCCCTTAAAACCTAAAGAATGGTCGATAAAAAGTCTGAAATTGAATTGAAACTGTTTTAATTTCTCTTTAGATTGATAGTAAAAGTGTTTAGTCGACGTGTCGTACTGTCTCGTGTAACCCGCAGGGGAAGTCCAGCCAACGTGGGTTCACACATGTGCACCATGCTGTCAACTTCTTTCATAAAGCCTTCAAATAATTCAACCTTTAACGATTATACTCCCATAAAACGGCTTATAAATATGTTAAACGCGTTTCTTTAAATGATATACATGTGTTTATATTTTAAAACAAGAACAATAACGTTATTTAAACGTGTTTTATTCCTTAAATTTAACCAATTCTGTTTACATTTTTTTTTGAATTATTTCCTTCTGTTTATTAGGTTGCACACTAGAAGCTGGGAAGGACGTGACGTTCAATCCAGAAGATGAGTTCGAGCACCAGCTTGATCTCCGAATGGTAAGAAATGTGCTTGGAATGTATGCAGAAAATGGAGTGTATTGTTTGGTAACTGGCCAAATGTGTCGCAGGACGGCTTCATAGTTACTAGGCCTTTTTTATTTTATCCAATTTGACTTTTTGTATGAGTTAAACTAAAGACTATTTTGAGTTCTGATCATGTAGTTGCTTAGTTTGGTAGTTATAATTTAAATGTGTAACGGTTCTCCTTAAAAATGTATTCGATATTTTATAAAAATGGCTGTACATGTTCTCCAGGTGTGTGTGGACCAGACCACCAAAGATGAAATCAACACAGTCGAGGTGGAGGGTCAAGATGCCGAGGGACAGAAGGTCAAAGCCGTGCTCGCTTCCCTGAAGCCCTCGACTTTGCCAAGTGTGAGTTATCGGTGCCAAAATACAGTTTTTGACGCTGGGAAAAGAGACGGATGTGCTCACCCGTTCTGGATTATTGTTGTAGGTTTGTCTCGGCGGGTTCTCCATCACTCCTCCGGCCGTCTTCCGTCTCAAGGCGGGATCCGGTCCAGTTCACATCAGCGGTCAATGTCTCGTCAGTAAGTGCTCATCACCGACCTAAAAAAAACCCCCAAAAAAACCCTGTTATGTTTAAATTATGTTTTTATCTGCCTTGTAGTGATGGAGTCCGAGCTTTCTTCTGATGAAGAATTTGACGAGGAGGAAGAAGAGGAAGAGGAGGAGGTCGAGGATGTGAAGGCATCAAAGAAAAGACCTGCTGCTTCCCCAGCTTTAAAATCCAAGGTTTGCTTTTGCACAACAGTTATTTTTTTTAACCTTATTTTCTTGTGTGATTTAATCTCAAATCTTTTGCAGAAGAAAATGAAAATGGAGATCGACGAAGATGATGATGAGTAAGTATTTTTCTTTCTTTTTTTTTTAAGTTAACTTGAGGAAAATGTAACATTTGTCGTCGTGCAGGGACGACGAGGACGACACCATGGAAGACGAGTCACCGGTTAAGGCGAAACCCAAAGGAACGCCCGCTAAAGCCAAGGCTCAAAACGGCCAGAGCCCAAAACCAAAACCTGCAAATAAAGTACTAAGCATCACCCTTAATATCCACGTCAATTACATCTGAGCTTATTTGTTTACATGTTGTTGTTTTTTTTAAGGAGAAACAAGGGAAGGGAAAGGGTGAAAAATCACCTAAAACTTCTCCTTCAACTCCCAGAACACCGTTGACCGTCCCAGAGGTCAAAGCCAAGATAACGGAGGCGATTAAAAAGGTCTGCATTCCTTTTTTCGATCTGAAGCGGGAAGTTTGATCATGAAAACTGACATTTATTTGTATCTTATTTCAGGGAGTCTCTCTTCCAAAAATCCAGGTCAAGTTTCAGAACTTTGTCAGGAACAGCTATAAAGTGGAAGACACAAAGGTAAGGATTAATCTCCCGGGCGAATCGGCTTAATGTATTTTTTATTAAAGGTGTGTTTTGGTTATTGGATATGTTGTGATACTGTAGTACCAAGGATATATTTGTAGTATTGCTTGAATACTTGATTCTGGTGTTGCAGACTTTACAGGTCATAATTGCTTTGTTTATAAATGAAAATTTGCCAAACATCAGCTTTAAAAGCCATTTCGATCTACTGTATCCTCTCGTCCTCAGTCATCGCATTAATCTCGATGGGCTTCATAGACTGCTGCAATTTGGCGGCAGAAGTTTCACTGCAACATAAATACTGACGACTATCTGATTGCAATTAAACTGTATTAATTGTGAATTAAAAAACCCTTTTTGTATACAACTTTATTGAAATGTCAAACAATTTATGATTTAAGCAAAGTATGTTTTGAAGAGCATAGAATATTTTCTTCTAGTCATTACTAAAAGAAACAAAAAGTAGAACGACTAAAAGTAGGAAACTATGTCCTTAAGTGACCACTGGAGTGCAGCAAAAAATGGCTAATCTGACTAAACATTTATTCCGTTTTTGTTTCAGGTCCTTGCAGATCTGTGGCAGTGGAAAAAGACGTTGGAGACAAAATAATTTTCTTTCCCCCCCCCCCCTGACTCGTTTGTACCCATAGCAACCAGTAAGCCAATCTTTGTGCCTCTCACCAAAATCCAACTGCTTTTTCTGTACAACAATGTTCCCTCACGCTGTCATAAAATGGTTTAAGTTCTCTTTTCTTTTTTTTTTAAATGCGGTGTGATTTTATACAGAAGGCTAAGTTCCCACAATCGACAAAGCCATACACCTGAAGACGCTGTTACGACTCTTAAGTGGTCGTTAACGCGCTCGACTGTCTCTCATTGGATTCCTTCAAAACAGTTATGCACTTTTTATACCGTAGCTCAGATGATGCTGTTGAGATTGAAAAAGTTAATTTGACTTCCTGTGTGTTACCATGTGCTTTGCCGTCCCTAAATAATCAGGAAGCTTATGGCAACACGTTGCATCGACCTACCGGACAGTGATGAGTTTGGACGGCATGTGAAAGATGCAGGGCCGAGACTAGACTAGGTATTATAACGTGTGAACTGAAGGTTGTTAATGTTTGAGTCTAGAACTTGAAGATGGAATGTAAACATTATAGCATGTCAGTCGTCCGCTTCACCGTGATTGTCATCGAAGCAGTGACTCATGGGTTTCCAACGACGGCGCTTCAAGCGGGAAGAATTTAAAAGAGGTTTAAAAAAATGTCGAGGCTCGTCATTCCATTTTCTTAACGTCTGCATTCTTGACTGAAACGGTGCTGTGGGTTTTGAATGACTGTCAAACGTTAATAAAGTGTAAATCTGTGTGATTTCTTCAGTTTCTTTTTTTCTATTCAACTCAATCAATTTGTTTTCCATTATATTTTTCTTCAGGGTCTTCAAAAATGTTTTAAAATAAATATTCCCTCATTAATGTTTAGTTTTTAATATTTATATTAACATTTTTTATACTACGACCTTCCAGTAAATTGTACGTAGTTGCTTTTTGTTGCCACTAGATGGCGCAAACATTTTACTCGGTAACCCATATTCTGCGGCAGTCCTGAGTTCTGAGTCATCAAATGGTGTCAAATAGCGACGCCTTGTAGTTAAAAACACGACAGTTTGGCAGCTTTTTTGTTTTCTTGTTCAACGTCATTGATCAGATTTGCATGTTAGCGTATGCATTGTATCAGTTAGACTGTTTATAGAAAATACTTATATCATGTATTATCTGTCACGTTACCTTTTGTCAATGGCATACAGAAATAAAAGTTTGGTATATTTGGCTTAAAGTTACATTTTAGTGTTGTTTGGTCGTACATTATGCAGTATTTTTCCCCTGGAATTCTAATTTATAGTTTTGGTTTAAAAAAAACAACCCTATTGACATTTACTTAAGGTTTTAATTCATCAACTCTGTGTGTGTGTGTGTGTGTGTGTTTCATTGTGGATTTGAATTCAGAATCCATTCAACCTAAGTCAGAGAATAGTGAATATGTGGGTAATATTTAGTGAAAATATAAAAACATAGTTAAAAAAAATGTAATACTTGGTAGATGTCTGGCTCACAGTGTGCCTTTATTTATGTAAACAATCAAGTGAGTTCTGGGGCTATTTTAAAAATTACAGAATGGATCTTTTGCTTTCTTTTTAGTTGTTGTTTTGGTCTGAATTTTAAACTCAATTTGAGAAACGGTCACATGACCAGATGTGACTCACCGGTTGGTGTATGGCAGGTATCATCCTGGTTAGTCACCGTTGTGCAAGTATCAATGTAGTTATTTTTGTTTCCTTCTATTTTTGGAACTTTTCTGTTTTGATCTTGAACTAATTATCTGTACAAGGTTTTAGTTGAAGTGTGAGCTTGAATTGCTCTTTCAAAAACGTTACCTGACACCTGGAGTTTTTTTTTAGACCAATGTCACAAAGTATTCATTGATACCAAACATAAAACTATTACAAATTTAGAGAATTAAAAAAGATAGATCGAGATATTTACATACTTGATTAATCCCTTAAATAATATAACAATATGTATATAATCTTAAGGAAACAATTGCTTTCAAAACAATGATTTTCATTGAGAATTTCAAAAGGTAAGATACACATTTGAAAACATTTCATAAATATAATGTAAACGAATCATCAATTAGGAATACAAAGTAATACACCTAATTTACCTTTATTACTTTTTAATGAAAGTGTTATTCATTTAGCTCCGACAACAACCAATAACAAAATATTGTTGTTTAATACAACTTAATTTGTTTGATAAAAAACATTTCATAAAAGTTCGATTTTACTAATATCTTGGATTTTGTTTTACATTGATCTACATCTATATTTTAAATATATCGATATTTTTATTACAGTTGATAAATAGTTGATTAACCGTGTTTGTCAATTTCCACGTCTTTATATGATGTTATGAACTCGTTGTATTTGAAATAAATCATTAAAATTCTCTTATTATTTCACTTCCAACTCCAATGAATTTGCTTTTTTTTGCTGCTTGAACTACTTCCTTATTTAAAAAAAAACGGAACAATGAAAAAAAAGAAGAGGTGTAAAAAAAAACAAATGTTGCGTCTATACATTCTATATTTTTCTCATCATCTCTTGTCATTTGTCTTGAAATAACGGTGCGATGTCAAATTAAAAGTCGTTTAAAATGGGTTGTTTTTGTTTGTAATTCAATGTAATTGAAGATAAACATTTGCTTAAAAGTACATTAAAAACAGGTTTTGTTAGAAAAAAACGAAACTATTTATAAAAACCCATGTAGATGTCGTGGTTCATAAACAAAAACAACGTTTTTTTTAATATGAACATAGTTTTGTTTCCGGAAGCGCTGACGTCACGAAACTATGGCTACGTACCCCGCCGCGGCGCTTGAGTCGAAACTACGTGCGCGTCCCCGCCCACCTCGGGGGCTGAAACCGCCTAAAAATGCTCGCTCCCGCTTGCTGCCTCTCCACTCAAGGTGCGGCCAAGTAACAGGTGCGTCCTCGCTCTCCCTCAGGATCCGAACCATCCACCGAACGCATTTTAAACTTATTTAAACTATCAATTTTTGTTATTTCTAAAGAACAAAAAGTTAAGTTTGAACGAGCGAATTAAGTAGGAAATTTCGGATTTTATTTTATTTTTTTTACAAAGTAGGATCCTCCATTGGCTTAAAAAAAAATGGCCAACAAGGGTTTGCAACTTCTGGGCTTCGCCCTGTCGCTCGTGGGAATGATCGGACTTATCATCGGAACCATCATGCCCCAGTGGAAGATGTCGGCGTACGTGGGCGACAACATCATCACGGCGGTGGCGATGTACGAGGGTCTGTGGATGTCCTGCGCCTTCCAGAGCACCGGACAGATCCAGTGCAAGGTCTACGACTCCATCCTGCAGCTCAACAGTACGTTCCAAATATTTAACTTTTCTTTCCTAAACTTTACTTCAAAACTTTTTTTTAATGTTTAAAAACATTGTTCTGTTTCTATTGGGTGGTTTCTGGAATCACCAGGTCCAGACAAACCGGTTCCGTCACTCATTAACTTCCATTCCTTGTTGCCCTTTTGTCTGGGAAGTTTATTTAATTCTATTTGTCTGCAGGGCAGGGTCTCAAAACCGTCAGTTGATGGACTTATAAAACTGTTTTAATAGGGTTACATCCGGGTGTTTATTTTTTAATTATTTTTTTTAAGCGTTACCCTATGACCCCCCTACCCCTCCTCCCTTCGTAACGCATGATTGGCTCAGCACTTGTAGTTAAAGGTTAAACACCTGTGTGGGCCGTTGTTGACTCAACATTCACCTGAAGCCGGCCAACAAAAAAAACAAACGCCTCTATTTTTAAAATCTACCGTTTGATCTTTGAGTAAATATTGATTTTCGGTTCACTTAAGACACCAACTTTGTTACGGTTATTAATTTATTTCCGTTTATAAAGCTATATAATGGTATAAAAAACGGTTTTATAATTCTATCTAACTTATTTGACTAGTTCATGATTTAAAAAAATGTACTATTTTTAATAATTAATCGTATTTAAAGGCTCTAATTCCAAAAGTAATTCGAATTTTCGTGACTATATTTAATCGGGCTCCTGTTCCCCCCCCTAAAGAAACGTTCCTCTGTCCCATATATTTCATCCTGGTGACAGAGACTCCTGAAACCGGGAGTGGCCTTCTCCAGAATGAAACTTGAAACCTAGTTTGGCCTGTTTTTTTTTTTTTTTTTTCTGACTGCACACATTCTCCCACAGTGCCTTGTTCCTCCTCCCCCTCCTCCCCCCCGAGGGCTCTGTTCGTAGAGCCAGTTTCCGTGGTGCGTTGCTATAGCTCGGAGAACTGAACCCACCTGAGATGGAACAATAATCTGATGTGCAGAAATAAAAAAACACGGATGTGTTGTGGTGCTTTTTTCAAAATGGCGGCGCAATAATGAATTATTGTTTTTGCTTTGATTCCAGGTGCTCTCCAGGCGACCCGCGCCCTCATGATCGTGGCCATCATCGTAACGGCGGCGGGTCTAGGTGTGGCTATCATGGGAATGAAATGCACGAACTGTGGCGGTGACGATAAAGCCAAGAAGTCCAAAATCGCCATGACCGGCGGCATCGTCCTGCTTGTCGGATGTAAGTGTTCACAGATCGTACTTTTAATATTGGTGATACGATACAGGGGCAACGATACGATTTATTGCGACTATATACAAGTACTTGACTCTGGTTTTGTAGAATGTATAGACCACACGACCTGCTTTAAATTTGTTTTTGAACCAAATGAGTTTTAAAAGATGCCGGAGTGCACTGCATCCTCTCGTCCTCAGTCGTGTCTAGGATTTGCGGGACTTTCCGTTGTTTTTTAGCTGTGGAGGATGTATTTACTGCTGCCATCTAGTGGCTGTGAATATTTGTATGTTAATTGTGATTTTTTTTATTTTTATTTTTTTAATCAAATTATTTAATTGTAAACACACTTTACTGAACTTTAAACCAAAAATAACCAAATATGCTAAAAAATACAATTATTTGACAGCCAAATAAAAATTAAAACAATATATCTTTTTTCTTTTTATTTCAAAAAGATCATTGATGTGGGGTATCGCAATTTTAATTTTTTTTTAACCGTATTCTCCTACTGACATTTTCTAATACCCCTAGTATTGTCGAGTACTTGAGTCTGGTGTGATTTACAAACCGCATGACTCCTGACGATGTCATAACTGCTTTCATTTGTTTTGAAACCAAATTATGTACAAACATCAGCTTTAAAACTTGCTCGAGTCGACTGTATCCTCTTGTCCTTAGTCATCCCTGGGATTCCCTGCGCAGGATTCTACGGCTGCTGCCATCTAGTGGCCAGAAGTTTAACTCTAACAGAAAAATAAACAAACAAGATTTGTATTTGACCGTTATTTAAGGAATATATATATAATTTGCAAATGATTTATTGGAATATACACCATAAACAAACTACTATATATGCAATACATTGATACAGTATATATATTTTTGGCAATATTTTGTGTTATTGTTTTTATAAAAACATTTCTCACACCTCTTCCCAATCTTTACTGTTCATCTCTAAAAATAAATATGTTTCTTCTGCAGCTCTGTGCGCCATCGTGGCCTGCGCCTGGTACACTCACGACATCGTCCAAGCCTTCTACAATCCCTTCACACCCGTCAATACCAAGTGAGTAAACATGGGGTTGCTCAAGATTTGTTTCAAGGCTTCTGCTGTTGCACCACTTTTTTTTTTTTTTTTTTCTTTTAACCACAATTTGACTTCCTGGTCCTGTAAAGAAGTTTGCTGCACCTTCAATCAATGAGACATTCCATTCATGTAATCTGTTTTATTTCCCACATCAGATGCTTTTAATGTTTGTGTTTGTGTATCACTGCTATTAAGATGTTGGTGTTTAAAAAAACACAAGGAAAAGGAAGTTGATGGATAGTGTTTTGACGAGGACAAAAGTATGGAGGAGGGTAATTGAGCCTCAATAAAAGACAGTAATTAGTATTTGTAGTTAGTGTGGAAATGGTAAAACAAACATCTTAATTAAACTTTCTGTAACAGACTGGGATAGATCTTAAAGTGAATTTCACCTTAAAAATGTAGCGGGATGGCTACATCGTTGTGGCAGCAGCTTTAGCTAGGTGGCCCAGGATTTAATAAATTAATTAATAAAATTGAAAACACTATTAAACAATTATTTAAACACTAATAGACCCAGGGACGCATTCGTTCCTCGTGCTATTAGACTTTATAATTCTAATTTTGGGGGCAGGAGTGGAGTGAAAAGATGATTCTATTCTCATGTTAATATTTTCTTTTGTTCTTTCTACTTGGATGCCTGTCATTTGTATTTTTGTTCGTTTTTTTGCACTTTGTTCTTCTTGTGTTATGGATCTACCGTCCGTGCTGGAAAATAATTTGCCGAAGGCGATCCACAGAGGGATCAATATACAGTAGTTTATCTAGAAATAAGGCAAATAAAAAAAGTTAACAAAACTTGAGTTGGAAGTAAATGTACTTTAAATACAATAAATAAAATTGTAAATTTAAGCAAAAAAATAATATTTTTTCTTAATGTATTTTTGTAATTCGCTTATCACTCCTATCAATCCTCACTATTTATCCAGTGACCACATTTCTAACGACAAGTTTTTTTTTTTTTTGTCCACAGGTACGAGTTTGGCTCGGCCATCTTCATCGCCTGGGCCGGCGCCTTCCTGGACGTGATCGGGGGCGCCATGCTGGCGGCTTCCTGCCCGCGGGACAAGTCCACGCCCAAGTACCCCATCTCCAGACCCCCAAGCAGCAGCAAGGAATACGTTTGAGGAGGACCCCCCCCCCCAACCCAACCCACCCACTGTTGACGCAACACTTTTCCATCTGTGCTAGTCCAGCCAGGAAATGAAACGGCCAGAAGATGATCAATCATCAGTTTCATTTTCTTTTAATTCTCATGTTGTGTTTTTAGATCATCCAGGCCTGTGACGTGGCCGTTTTTTCATATTTGACGCGTTTGTTTTTTTTTGACTGGTTGTTTACCTCAGTGGAAAAATTGCAGCTTATTTAAGTCTGAACCTGCAGCAGTTACTTTTTATTCCAGATTTTAAACCACATGTTGTGTATTTTAATCATGTTCCATAAGGGTCAATTGTGTGTCGAAGAAGTTACTGAACATTTAAGTTGCACTGACTTTTAACAAAGTTTGCGCAGTTATCTGGCACTAGGGGGCGATATTCGATAGTGTGTTTGTGCCTTTTTAAAAAAAAAAAATATTTTCCCATGCTTCAGTTTAACAATTCGCCTAAAGTGCCAGAAGTAATTCATCAACTGTCGTTTTCTACAAACGTGGACCCGCCAATAATATTCCTGCAGCACGAGCTCGTCCTGTTGTCGTTCCCTGGGCTTGTTCGTTCTTGCCATTTTTTTTTTTTCAGGCGACTGCTCAGTTTTGTTAGAACTTTTTAAAGTTGTAACTGTGAAATTGCAACTTTGTTGTACATACAAAAATAAATATCATAAAATTTCAAATCCTGTCTTGAGTTGGGTTTCATATGGAAATGTAGTCAGAGCCTCGTTTTTATGAAGGATGATACATGAGAATAAACAAATTTATAAATGCATAAGAAAGTATTAATGTCTAAATGACTTCTGATTAAATTTTTATCCAACGGTGCCATGTATCTATACTTATATTTATTTACGTATTTAAACATTTTAAGTATTGATGTTTTCATACTTTCATTGATCGTCCTTCATACGTTTTATGAAACAGGATTTGATTCCAGTTGATCAGGCTCTAACTATAAGGGAAGTGACTCCCCCTAGTGGTCATAAAGAAGTACAGGTTTTTCATTTTATGACTAGGTTTTTCACCAGATTATTCAGTTTCAAGTTTTGGGCTTGTCATTTTCAAAACTTATAAAATGCCTATTGTCGTGCTTTTGTTTTATTGTGTTTTTTAATGGTGATTACCGAAAAAAACTAGTTGGGAAAGAATTGTACACTTGTGTTACATGAACCAATTGCATAATTCTATGGACAGTGTATGTACGTACATATTTGGTTAAGATGGGACGGATTTCTAAAATGGAAAAAAAATAATAACGCAAAATTGACAAAGGAATTCCCATTGAAACGTCTCAAATATCAACAAAATATCACATTTTAATCAGACGTGCAGTTCCATGTCCGAACTGCGTCCCTCAGACAGAAGACTGGTATCAAGCTGGACCAGAACATGACATCTCATTTTACCAGTCTGCTATCCAGATCCCTTAATATGATTTAATTTAATGCATTTTATTGTATACATTTTTATTAGTGTCTTATTTTATTCATCTGTTTTTTAACACATTTATATATATATATATTTTCAAATATCTGCTACAAAAGTAGTAAAATATAAAAACTTTGTAAAATTGATTTTATAGTTTTTATTCTGGACTTAATTCTGGATTTTATTCATCAGGCCACAGTTTTCCCAGATCTGATTTAGAATGTAACAAATAAAAATGTCATTTTGTTAATTTGAACCACCCACAAATGTCGGCCAAATCCGGCACACCAACATGTTTTACTCAAATTAGACAAATGTTAACTCTGTGACTTATAAAGATGTTTTACTGTTTAAGATAAGATAAGGAACAGAGATTATGGATGTCTGTAGTTATGGTGCACAAGATTTTAGCTTGCGAAAAACAAGTGTTTTCAGTGGGCGGGGCTTAAGCTCATTTTGTAATGTCAATATATGTATTAAAAGAGAGTTTTGTACAAACAGACACATACTGATGATACAATAGAGGTCCAAGATCTATTTAAGAGACACTCAAATCAACACATTAGTTGCACTTTAAAATAGTTAAGATAAATCTGGCTCTAAAAATGACACAGACAGAAAGTTTGGTAAATAAACTTAAAATAGTTTGTGCCAACGACGACTAACACTGTTAAACATTTTAGGCATGATTGAGTTTTGACACGCCTGCTCTAAACTCTTAGCATTATTGCCATTTCCTACCTGCTCCATCCATCTAGAAAAAACCTTCTGTTCATTTAGTCGACAATTAGCTCCGGCAAATGTAATGAGATGGAAGACAAATGCACAACACTTTCACCATCTAGTCACACACACACACACACATACACTTTCCTCAAATGAAGCCAATAACAGACACAGGAAAAAGGAAATTGGTTTCTTGAGCTCACGCCAGAACTATATTTGGTTTAATGCTCTAATCCTTATTTGCTGTATTAAGAACATAAAGAGCCATTGAGTCCGGGCGCCAACCGCGGCTCTCTGTGTGTGGGTGAGAATAATCCTGTCAAAATCCCCATGAGATTTCAGATGTCCCAGTAAAGCACGGCGTCGGATCAGAGTCAGGAGAAAGAGAGGGAGGGTTGAGGGGAGGGTTGACCCCGGAAATGGGGTCGTGTCTAGAGTGGAAGCCTGGTTCCCGATGATGAGCGGAGACGTAATCTCCCGGATCAAGATGCTGCTGCTCCACTTCAGCCCTAATGAGGAAAATGACTGGTCGGCTTAATTAGCCTCGTCTGCGGGACACGACCCGTCATCCGTTTACCACGGTTATCAACGGAGGAAAATGAATGTCTAATCCGACTGCAGGGGTGTGAGCGAGACGGTAATTGCGGCAATTCATCCATCTGATACATTTCCTTTAGATAATCTGGCTTCTGTAAAGGAGATTAATGACTTGTCAGTACATCAGACGGTTTTTTTTTTAGTTTCACTCGTTTTTCCCGAGCAGATGATTATCTTGACGCTGTTGAGATATTTATTCGCGTTGCGTTTAGTCGGATCGTCAACAGGTTGCGTTGATTCGTCGCCACCGGGTTTTTGTTATCGTGATTTATGGAGGATTATTGTTGCTAACATTAAAGAAAAAATACCATTTAAAGCAACAATAAGTAGCTTGTTTTAGCTGATGAAGCTTCATGAAGCAGTGCCATTATTTTCAGAGTCCACTAGATGGCGGTATCTGTTCTATTTACTTTTGTTTTGAACAACTGTTCTAATGAAACGTCACATCATTTTTAAACTGATGGCGCCACCTACTGACCTCTAATCAACATGACACTGTTTCCCGACGCTTCGTCAACCCATTACTATATTTTTTTGTCATTTTTTGGCGTTTTTTCTCATGCTAGTTTTAATTTTGATCGATTTCTCTAGCTCAAACCTAGGCAAAGTGTGGCCCGAGGGCCACTTAAGGACTTTTCCATGCATTTATAAGGCCCTAATGAGGACAGTGTAAAAATATATAATTTAACAAATAACACATTTTATTTGTATGCTTTTTCGTTATTAATTTTGGGCTCAACTCTATTTTGTTGATGTTTTTGTTCATTTTATTATCTCCCTAAAATAACATTTTTGTAATATTCACATTTGTTTCAATAATAAGTAGATTTTTTAGACAAATGTATACAAAATATTGTATACAGTATAAGTATAAATATTATACGATTGAATAACAATCTTATAATGATGATCTCTTGTCTTATGTTAGTATTAATAGCATTTAATAACGTATTATTTCGCATTGTTACTTCTGTGTGGATTTTTTCCTCCAAAGGTTTGATATTAGTTTTTATTTTTATTTTTCCCTACTTTCTTTGTCAAGACAGTCGCTCTAAAAATAGTGCCAGTACAAAGTGTGGTCCCTGAAGGCATAGAATTGGCCACTAAAAACACTAACTTTGAGGACGCAAGTATGCGATTTGAGACACAGCTCTGCTCTAGCTAATGTTTAAACGACGCCCTTCGTATCGTTACTTTTATTTTGCTTTTATTTTGAAACAACTTCCTGTGTTCTCCCCTTTTCATCCCTGTCAACTTCCCTAATTGGACACACCTGGATCTTATCAAGCAATCAGGTCAATGATTGACATCTACCTCAGAAGTCCGAGTTAATAGAGAACAATTTATAGATAAATAACTTAAAGATAAATATGCGATACTTTTGAAACTCATTATCGCGGCACAATGACGAGGAAGAGGAGGAAGAGGAAGATAAGGACAAGAGGTAATTGTTTCAATCTTTATTTATTTTTTTTAGACTTAGAAATACATTTTTAAAAATGGATTTACTTATTAATCCAGACTATTATTCACAAGTAGGGATGTGCAAATAAAGACTCGTGAAGCTTTTGAGGATTTTTCCTGATTGTACCGAACAATGATCTGAAGCTTCAAATCAAGACCGTAACAGTGACATCTAGTGGTCATCTGCAGGTATAGCCGCGATGAAACATACAAATGTTATAAGTAGTGGTAATGGGAGTAGAATAAGTAGTATAGTAAGAAGTAGTAAGAAGTACTAGAATTAGTTGTAGAAGTAGTAGTTGAAGTAGTAGAAGTAGAATAAGTAGTACACATAGTAGAAGAATGAGTAGTATAAGCAGCAGCAGTAGTTGTAAAATAAGTAGTATAAATAGAAGTAGTAGTAGTAGTATAAGCAGTAGTGGGAGTAGAAGAAGTAGTAGAATTGGTAGTAGACGTAGTAGAGTTATTAGTAGAAGTAGTAGTAGTTGAAGTAGTAGAAGTAGAATAAGTAGTACAAGTAGTAGAATAATGAGTAGTATAAGCAGCAGTAGTTGTAAAATGAGTAGTAGACGTAGAAGTAGTAGTAGTAGAAGCAGTAGTGGGAGTAGAAGAAGTAATAGAATTACTAGTAAACGTAGTAGAGTTATTAGTAGAAGTAATAGTAGTAGTTGAAGTAGTATAAGCAGCAGTAGTCATATAATTACTAGTAGAAATAGAAGTAGTAGAAGTAGTAGAAGTAGTAGTAGAAGTATAATTAGTAAAAGCAGCAGTAGTAGAATTAATAGTAAAAGTATAAGTGGTATTAATACTATAAATAGAAGTAGTAGTAGAATCAGTTGTAGAAGTATTAGTAGAAGTACGTAGACGAAGGTGTTTTTAAAGTTGAATGAAGTTTCTAAGTGTGAGTAGATGAATGTACCTGAAGGTTAAAATGGAAGGAGTTGAAACACATTGATCAAAGTTTGAATGGTGAACAATCGGATAAAAATGTGTAGGAGATGTGGTACAAAGTTTAGGTCAGAAGAGCAAAAGTGGATCTTCATTATAACATCTGTTGCAACACTGTTCTCTACACCCCCCCTCCCCTCCACAGCCGTGCCCCCCCACTCTCGACAGGTGATCACATGACCTCACCAGCACAAAGGGAGTCACTTTTCCCCCCCGGCATACCTTCTGCCTCAAAGTACAAGGGCCCTATTCACCTGATGATATAGTACTTTGAGTGTCTGTAGGTGTTTAGAAATACCTCTTGTTTGGAGCATACGTGTTGTTATGGGTTTTATTGCTTCATATATTACTATATAATATATACTAAATTACTATAATTCTCTATATTTTGATGTGTTGGTGATTTCTTAGCTCTTATCTCAATGGGATCCACATCTTTTTTTTCTCATGAATTAGCTCATACCGTTCAACTATATCTATAGTTTCACCAGCCAGCCTCAATATTTACTTTCTTAATCTCATCGATCTCTGAAGGATCTGCTGATCTCATGTGTTTTAGCAAAGGGTGTCAACGAAGGACACCCTTTTTTTTTTTTTTAACCATCCATGGATTTATAAAGTCCAATCCATGGACTCTTTAGACCAAACTGTCTCTTTATCCGTCGTAGATAACGGCTCTTTGTGTGGCCTCCATTGTTCTTAGTCCAGCGGCGTCTCCCCTCAGGACGTCGGCCCCCAGAAACAAAAAAGAATGAGTCCTCTTGTTGTCCACGTGAATGCAAGTCTTCGGGACAAAAGACTGGTTCGTAAAACAAGAGGTCCATGTGTTTCAAAATACCTGAAAGAAACCATGTTTTTTCCCTGACAAGATGCAAACCTCTCACCGCTTTATTTGAAGCCAAGAACACTTAAATACAATCTGTAGGAATTCATCAAGTAGGGACGCCTGTGACATTGGGGGGACTTTCAGGCGAGACTAGAAAGTTAATGAAAGAACCAGGAGACTGGACCAGAAAAAAAAAGCTTGTTCTAGTGGGTTTTATTTCTTAATCTTTTCTATTTGCATTTTTATAGTCTCAAAATTCAAGTAAAACATGGATTAAACTAAATTATAGGGAGACAATAAGATGGTAGTCTTTACCCCTAGCTTTAAAAGACACGGCACTTCTGCATTTTCCGAAGGTGGACAAATTGTTGCCGTGGTGTCGAAGATATCTAATGGATTGTCAGAAAATGGATCTTAAATCTTAATCTCGACTTGAAACCTTTTATTTTCGGTTTGTGTCTTGTCAGTATTTGTGTCGTCCTTACACTTAGCATGACACCTAGCATGTGTTTGCCACTTTTTTTTATTTATTTTTTTATTACTAGCTATAGCTTTTATTAAACAATTAAAAACCTCATTCATTAGGTCAAAATACTTCTTATATTTATAGATATTAATCTATTAATCCAATCAGCCTAAATTTCATGGCCCACTAGATGGCACTCTTTCCAATAGATGCACTTTTTAAGGCGATGGATTATAAAATAAGGCTAATTTTATGATGTAGGCACCACCTACTGGACTCTTCCAGTCATGTGTCAGTTTAGCAGGTGGGGGGGCAGGGGCCACGTTATTTTCTGTAACTGTTGTAAGGGACCGTCAAGCCAAAACAGAGGAGCCAACAGCGAAAATATGATGTAAAAACTTATGTTTTTAGGTACAAAAAACATATTACAATAACCCCAAATAAATCTAAAAAAGTATGCCCATAAAATATTGTAAAACCCTTTGTGAAAATACAAATGGTAGAAATGGTAAAAATGGTCAATATGATAAATATTCACTCAAATTATTTTGAGTGGCAAAAAATATTTAGAGTTAAGCAATAACGTTTACGAAAATTAAATTATTTGTCATTGTCAGAAACATGTTCCAAGAGAATCAGTTCTATTCTGATATCATGAGGACCGCATAGTTGCAGTCAAAGGGCCGCATCTGGCCTCCGGACCTTACTTTTCTTTTGTTCTGCATTACTGGTTTAATAAATCTAAGTGAAAATTCTCGGATAATGTCCTTAAACAACGGGTCAAAGTGCGTCTGAAAATTCCAAGTATAGGATACAGTCAATAATAGGTTTAACTCTTTAATATTATTATCATGTATATGTCTTATTTTGTGAGGCAAATGTACAGTAAATACATTTTCCATAATCCAAGAAATGAACTGTAATTTCCCCCATGAGGTCTTAAATCAGCCTCACACTTGAGAAACTAGCAGCTCCGCTGGTGGACGTGAGCGAAACAATGGAGTAGAAACTCGAAAACACTTTCCGGAAGAAGGCTGAATTGGATTAGGGAGCGTATGGGGCGAATCGTCTAATGACTTCTTATGGTTGTGTTTGATCACTTGTCAGAAAGTCTCGGACCATATGGAAGCGTAATTTCTCTCAGATTTGCTCGACTCATCTTCATTAATTCTTATGCAAGTCTCTCAACGCCGCTCTTCTATTCCTCATCTTGACAAGACAATATCGTTCCGGGCCCACTATGGCTCCAGCGCAATAGCATAAATCTGGGCCTGGAGGAGACTCCATGTTTGGCTTGTGAGTGATGGGACGGATTAAATGGAACATGGCAGATACAGTTTGAGATACATTTGAGTGGGGGAAAAAAATGGTTATAAAATGAATAAAAGTATTTGTACAACATCTTTGACTTTAATATGAACAGTTTGAATGTTCACATTTTGTTTGTTTAACTTGGCAATCATGAGAAGAAATTGCATTAAAAATAAACATCTTATAATTGTCTTTTCTTCCTCCAGTTTAACAGTAAATTTAATTTGTATTTAATGGTTTAAATGATTACTCGTTTTCTTGTTCTCACTCCTAATATGTGCTTTTTTGGATTTATTATAAAGTATAAGTTAAAATGGTTTCTTTTAAACGTGTTATGATATTGAAGGTCTTTATTTCGGTTCATGTTTAATTATTGAAGTCTAAGTCTAAGCCTAAATACCATCAAATATAGTTTCAAGAATCACAAAATGACATAAACCTAAGATATGTAATATTAATCGTTTTTATCTTTCATTATTTATTTACAAATTGTGCCAATTGCTCATCCCCAAAAAAGAACGTACACCGAATCTGGAATCGGATCTTGTCGCCGATAGTCTTTCGGGACGATCCGTCTCCATGCCAACGTGAAAACACTCAAACATTTAACCTAGTGGGTAAATTAAACAACTACAGTTGTAAATGTGTAACTCGAAAGGTTCATTTTGTCAAGTCACTTCTTCATCACTACTCATCAGGTTAAGCTTGATTGTGGTGAATTGTCGAGTTGCAATAATACAAGATAAAAATATCATGAGATACGAATATCTCGATATGAATAATATAAGAAACTGAAATTGTGAGACATGACTATCATTGGATAAAACTATCTAAACATATGAATACCATGAGATATGGATATCTCTAGATATACAGTAACTAGAGATACGATTTTATGAGATATAAATATCTCAACATGTAAATATAAAAATATATAATATACATAAATGACCAAATCTGTTTTATCAACTAAGGAATATTTCTAAACTCTATCTGTCTTCTAGTTTAGACTATTGTAACAGTTTATTTTCGTGTCTAAACAAGAAGGATCTGTCTCGCCTGCAGTTAATACAAAACTCCCCAGCGAGAATTCTGACCTGCTCAAGTAGAAGAACTCACATTTCTCTGATCCTTAAATCTCTTCACTGGCTGCCAGTTTCTTTCAGGATCAACTTTAACATTCTGGTTCTTACTTTCAGATCTATTCATGGTCAGGCTCCTCCTTACATCACTGATCTGATCCAGCCTTACACCCCAGCTCGGGCTCTGAGGTCTGTGGATCAGAATCTACTGATGGTTTCTCTCGCACGGTTCAGGACCAGAGGAGAGAAAAGCTTTCCTTCAAGAAACATCTTAAGACCTTCTAATTTATGCAGGCTTTTTCTTAATCTTCTTGGAGCTTCTCTGTGTTGTCTTGACCTTTTTTAAAGCATGTATTTTTAACCGTGTATTGTTGGTTGTTTAAGCGCCTTGTGACCCTGGTCTGTGAAAGCCGCTTTACAAATAAGTACTAACTTATTTTCTTGCTATCATGAGATACACATTTTCGATATGAATATCACAATATAAGGATATTTTGAGATATGGATACCTCAACAAATGATTATCACAATAGAAGCTCCCAATAAGATGCTTATTCTCTTAATCTCAATCAATTTATATATATATATATATATATATAGGATATTTTGCGTTTAATTTTTTGTCTTGCGGCCTGCCTTGGTCTGGAAGCGGTCTTGACTAAAAGTCTACCAAAAAAACACCAAGGCAAACAATGAAAGGACAAATGCTTACAATCATACAAATATATGTTATTTATTGTATAATATTCCATAATAAGACAGCTCCTTTTTTCCTTTCACATAGGAGATATATAGAAATGTACACAGTTCGGATGCAAATCTGGGTGAATCGGGGAATGAATTAAGGGCTTGTGTGTGTGTGGATATACTGAGAGGGATTCATCACTGGAGCCCAACAACAGTGATGTGCGCATGCTTTGCAGGACAAACAAACAAACGAACGAACAAAAAAAAAAATCTTCATTCCAGACATTTAACAGTTTATGTGGCAGACTACCGATTGCTGTTGTAGCCTGCTGATCCTGATTGTTGTCATCACCTGCTGGATTCATTCTCCCTCCATGTGCAGGATGTGGTATTGTCACTCGTTGCATATTGCTGGTTTTTTTTTTTTTATTCCTGCATTGCTTTTCAGTTGTTTAAAAAAAAAAAGAAAAAAAAGAGCAGGGAATAAAAGCCAGTTCCTTATTGCCAGGAGTCCAACGTGTTTCTTTTGTCCCTGTGCCTTGGGAGTCAAGCCTCCTTGTCAGTGCAAAGGCCTGTTTATGGCTTTTTCTTATTTCAATATTTATTAACCAGTCAGTCATTGGGAAGACATTGGAGATCGGCATGACGAACGACGAAGAGTATTATTAGAGAGCAGCTTTCTGGAAGACTTGTTTTTGACCGCGTCTCTGAGCCCACCAAGGTCTTTGTTTGGCATAGCAGGACACGTGTTGGCTTTAAAAAAGAAAAAAAAAAAAAGATCTCAATCGATGAATACATTTCCTCTCTCACAAGCGCACAACAGCGCCACCAAGGGTCAAGTTCGTCTCAAGGACATGCACGCTTGGATAGAAATCGCAAGAGGCTGCATCTTTAGACGGAACCAAAATGGACATTGAATAACAATGAATGCTCTTGAGTTCAGCTCACCGAGATCCTTTCAACATACACAGGCATGACACAATATTGACAAATTAATACATTAATAAATTCTTCTCATTGTTGGCCACGTGTGTCTCCAGATTACTTTTGTTTTCACCTTTAAAATGTATGAAAATAAAACAAAAATATAGAAACACTATCATTCTTTTAAGTGCATTTGTTTAACTGGCTCACTATTTATTTATTAATTTTATATATATATAGATTTATATGTACTATATAGAACAAACATACATGAGCACGATGTCAACATTCAGAAGCCATTTAAGTCGGGGACATAAAATAACAATACAATTAATTTGTGCATTTTCCCACATTCTTCCGTTAGAGGGAGCCAGTTATACATGTTTTCATTTGCACCAAACACTGTCAAAACTCATAGTCATCCCGCGTTATCTTAGAAAAAAAAAGAAACAACTCCTCATAGCCCTTTGAAATAAAATATGAAGGTTGAGTTTCTGAACAATTATTGATGTTTCACCTCTTTGTGATGTCTTCATAAGAGTTTCTCTTTCATCCCACCATCATATCTCTGCCAAGTTTCAATGAAACAAGATGAATGTGGGATTACAGGAGATTTCTGTTACTTTTCATGGTGGATGAAAAAGTCAGAGATACATTTTTTTTTTTTAAGAATTACATCACATTGACATTTTCCACACCATGGGACATTTTTTTTTTTTTCTTCTATGAAGATTGGCGACTGTTATTAACACAGATTCTGTTGCATTGATTATTTCTGCCTGAAATTCGTTTTATTTAGAAATAAAAAAAGATATTGTTCTGAATTAACATCATCTTGTGACTCTTGACACACCAATGCGTATTTTTCCGTTCAAACTTACTCAAAAACAGCCTGTAAACAAGCAGAAAATGGTAAAATTAAACATTTTTTTTTATGGGACCATCTTGCTGAAACCAGCCTCGTGTTTTGACAAGATGTATTTGTTCATGCACTTTGTGCCGGTCGTGCCATTTTAGTTTTGCTGTTTTCATCGGAAAAATAATATATATTGTTGACATTAAACTGTTCAGTGGTGCAGAAAATAGTTGGGGGGGGGGGGGGGGGGGGGCTCTGCATTAATGGAAAATAAATTAATATCTTAGAAAAGCTCATTACAACACAGAGAAAAGAAAAAACCTACGAGAGCATATAGCTTAATAAAATGCATATTGATTAACATCTGTATCTAACGTGTTTTTCATTGGTGATGCATAGACAGTTTTTCCCGTTAATCCAGAAATACAATTCTTTTATATTTTGTCATAGATTAGATCATGTTATTAGATGTTAAAAAATTGTGTCGATGAAACAAATAAAGACTAGACATGGGCTGACATCCGTCTTTAAAGGTTATAAATTAAAAAACTTTAAATCAGGGGTCTCTCATTCTTGTCCAATGACGTCTTTTTGTAGTTTTGCCGTTTAAATATTTTGTTTGGAATGTTGTGACTTAGATTTGGGGCCAATTAAAAAACCATAACTTTCCTGATCGCCTTCCTATGAAGTACAAGTCTTACGTCTTCAATCCGTGCCCCTCTTGTCGTTAGACTTGATTCCTCGTTGAGTCTACAGCAACATCCCTCTGAGTTCATTATAAACAAATAGATTTTTCTGTCTCTGGCAGACCTTGGGGAAATTTCTGCACCCATCGCTGGATGGTTGCTCACTTGTTTGTGTTTTATTGAGTCTATCGATCATTGTTTCAGTGCAATGCCCTTTCGTTTTCTCCTTCGCTCTCCGTCTTGTCCTTCTTTACTCTTAATCATAGACACAGTAACAGGGTAACACACTCAAAAACCGACACACCTTTGCGGGCAACACGCCTTTCAGCGGAGTCTAACTGGGCAGTAAATGCTGGAGGAGATGGGGATTAAATTAGAAATGGAAATTTTCTACAGTCAATCTATGCGTGGGCACAAAAAAGAAAAGAAAATATGGTTGAAATTTCCATTTTACTCCCTTGATGTTTGTTCATGACACCAATTATTCTTTCAGAAAAAAAAGGAGGTTCCTTTATCCCCAACTTGAACTTAATTTGCTCTTTTTCTGTTTCTGCTCCTGATTTTCAACTTTCATTCTGCATCACCTTCTTGCTTTACATTCTAGTGTCACATCCTGTTTCAACTTATCGACATTCTTTTTCTACTTACTTTTTCAAACACGCTCTGACAACTTACTGTGGCCTACTACAACATTACAAAGTCTTTCACTATCTAAAAGATACATAATTTTAAATATATATTTTAATATTAAGTAGTTACTCCTGTGCATATGATGTGACTCAAAGAAAACATGGAATGCCCAAAATCAATGTTTCAGTCAGTAGATTGTCTTGGCTAGAAGTTGTTATTTTGTCACAATCTCCTCCAGAGTAATTTCATGATTTTCTTTTGTTCCTTCCTGTCCATCCCTTTGCTTTCTATTTCTTTTGCTGACATTTGATGGGGGCGGCAACTGACAGGGTTTGGCAGATCAAACAATAAGACCAACCCTATTCAAACACCAGACTTCCTGCAGACCGGCGTCGGATCGTTAGTCATTCCGACCTTGTGATTCCTGGCAGTTATTTTGTCAGAGTTTTTTTTTTTATTACTACATTTTTGGTGAGTATTATACATTTCACCTCACTGCATGATTATTGCTTTCCTGCTCCTGGGTTTCCTTGTTAAGTGATTCATGAAATTCTTATCAAGAAAACCAAAGAAAACGTCTAAATATGAGCTTTTAGGTTAAACTCTTATGAGACATTCTCCTTCTTATTGCTCTTGTTTGTCTACTTTTGTAGTGAAAAATAGTTTCAAGTAAGAACTCAACTCTGTCACGAAAACATCTTTTTACCATGTGTCAGTATTTTGGGACATCGCAATCCCCCCTGTCACACGTTTGCCTCTCCAAAGTGCTTTCTATTGAACTGCTGCTGAAGATTTTAAAAACTGTACGAGACATGAGTTTTTCGACAGTGAAAATAAGATTAAATTCCAAAGTAGCACCTGCTGGGACATGCATTCTGATATTATAAAGCTGTAAGAAAAGCAGAGTTGAAATCCTGCGAGGATGCTGGAGTCAAAGAAAAACATAAGCTTGTCAAAAGTGGAGACTTGTAAGTGTATTATGCACAAGCTTCTCCACATTTGTCATCAAGTGAAAAGAAAAAAAAAAAAAAAAGCTCTGGCTGGTTACCTGCGTTGACCCCCCCATGTCAAAAATAGTTCTCAGTACCTTACATGCCCTCGTTGTCTTACATTCATCATCAATTTATCGTGCGTACCGCACACTTTACTGGGCACATCCCTTATCAACATTCCTCAAGAACCCACCTGCTAATCCTTCACACTTTCCAAATAACTGTCTTTACATATGTGCTGACGCAAATTCAGACTTGCTCAAATACAGTAGATATTGTGCACCTCGCTTCTGGGATTCCTGCATCTTTTTTCCTAATGGCTTCAAGTCTTTTTTTCCTGCCATGTATTCTGGGAAGTTGTGAAATTGAAAAGAGGAAGAGTCTCTGATTTAATTTAAGATGCACTTAAAAAATATCCCCCTGCTATTTTTCTCTCATATCCAGCATTTTCGGTCTCTGAATTCATCTTGGAAGTACATCTCAAACACCATGACTTTTTTTAAAAACCTTGCTTGATCAACCTTTTTTTTTTTTCTTCTCGTGTACACAAACGCACTCGCTCAGCATTAAATCAAAGAAAATAAACACATGTGTTTTTTAAATCGCACAGAGAATTAACGTAAAAATATATAAAAATAAAATGGCTTTAGAGAAACAAACGTTCAAGTCAGTGGAACATTTGTTTTTTTGTCTTGAGTTAACACTTGAAATCAACAAAGAAAATGTGCCATTAAAGCCCGCGCTTCTGTCATAAAGTGAATTATTGCTCAACAAGAAATGTATAATACACATTTTTTTTCAGTTGTAAAAATAAAACTTTTTAAACGTCGCACAACCTTTTTTTCATCACAAGATCAAAGAAAAACATCACAAAGTGAAGCTGCTTAATGTTGATGCTAATTTTCCTAAATACTGACAATGTTTTTCCCGGCGGTTCGTGAAGAAAGTATCAATTATCTCGTACTTCTGAATGAGATTACCCTCGGTATGATGTCACTAGTCAAGTTTTGGCCCCTGCTTGTTTTCACCTTGAATGATTGGGGCCCTTTAAAGTAAAAAAAAAAAAGTTTGGACACTTCTTAAATAGAAAAAAACTAAAAGAAAATCTGAGGAAGTCGTCTTTTTGTCATTTGATATGAATAAAAGCATCCCCGGGTTGCAGTTCAACCCCCCCCCCCCCCAGCACAGACCCAGTCAAACAACTACAATTCCGAGGGTGATTCTTCCAAGGTGATTTGATAAAGCTAGTGAGTGGATAAGCTGCCAGACATTCTCGGAATAACAAGTGCCGCAGCTCTGAGGCTCCACTGCCTTTGATGTTGTGCCTTCAAACCAGTCTTTATGCTGACAGCAGATGCTGAGTGAAGTACACACCACTGCATTTTTCAGGTGACTGAGCTCATATCCACATTGGGTTGAGAATATGACCCACTTGTTCATTTGCAGCCTTTAATGAGGGACTGCAACGGATCATTTGTCAAGGAGTTGGGGGGAGGGGGGGTTAAGTATTGATCAACATTTTTTGTTTCTACTTGAGTCACTGTCACGTACTGTATCTTTTTTTTTTTTTTAAGCAACTTCAACTTTTGCTAGCAATATGTATGACGTGTGCACTAGGGGTGTCAATGTCTACACCTGTAGTCGAGGTAACACGCTATTGCGCTATATAACCACTAGAGGCTTCCATCTCCATTCAAACACCTCCTAATCCCATTACACCAAAGCCCTTCCAGTAGTTATCAAATGGTTATTTTTAATTCTTGTAGACCCATTTAAATATACCCATGATTTTACTAACTGACCTTGAACCAAGCACTCAAATCTGTCAAATACTAAACTATGCAGCCGCACCGCAGTATTAGTCCGCGAGACACAGCAGTAATAGTCTGTCAGACTTCATAGTATTACTCCACAGTTCTACTCTGAGATTCTCCCTAGTATTACCCCGAGATTAATCGTAGTATTACTTTGTGAGGCTTCATAATAATTGACAGAGTAATATAATGAAGCCACACTATATTTATTTGGTAATTCTTGAAGACTTCAACCCGGCATAATGTATGCATAAAATTGTTGTACTAGTATGTACTAGTGATGGGCTGATGAAGCTTCATGAAGCAGTGTCATATTGTTTAGAGGTCAGTAGTTTAAAAATGATGAGATGAAGCGTCATCAGTCCATCAGTAGTATGTACTAGTATTTAGATATCGCTAATAATAGTCTCCTGTCAGAGCCTCATTCCAGCCAACATGATAAATGGAATTATTTAATTTACCGTATTTTTTTAAATATATAAGGCACACTTAAAATCCTCAAATTTCCCAGAAAGTAAATTGACAGTGTAGCTTATAATTCTTTCGTACTAATTCTGATTGTACTCACTGACCTTGAAGGGATTTTATGAGGAACAAAGCGCTCAAAAATATGTCAAAACTGCTATGATTTGTAACCGTTGACACCCCTAGTGTGCACCATCGTAAACCAAAGCGCCAAAACAATTTAACAAAAAAAAAGTCGGCTTAAGAGTCTTATTTCGTACCCCTGCCCGGAACCAATCTTTGGAGGCCACGTGGCTCTGACCCGGACCCCGGATTCCAGCTGATGTCTTCACTCTTTGAGCCGTTTCATCTTCCTGTGAGCTTTAGCTGACCTTGGTGATTAGCAGCGCCGGATAACAGATGGTGGGTGGGAAACCACGGCGTCACTTACTTCAGGGCTCAAGAGGCCACCCGTCGGTGCGCCTTAGGGTCACTGCTAGACTTGCATTTATTTGAGGAAAAAAAAAAAACTGTACAAATTGGGGGACGTTGGGTGGAGAAACGACGACGTTGTCTGTGGGAGAAAGTAGCCTGAGTCTGATGGAGACATGAAGGAGACTGCATCAAGAAATCATAAGGGGGCGACGGAGCAAGGGAGGAGGTGGTAGTTGGAGCTGCAGTCCTGGGCTGTTTTTTCCTCTTGAGGGGGGGACTCCTCTTTTCATCTTGCGGGTCTGCTGATCGTGTATATACTGCAGCCCGTCTTCTGGTGCACCGTCAGAGCCGCAAAAGCCATCCTCGGTCACGGTCTGGTGAGCAATGAGTTCCCTGGTTCCGAAACGGTCGTCCTTCCGACCAGCGTCCCACCCTCAATATCCTGTGCTATGAGGCGTCTGCTTTAGGGGCATCTTTCGGTCTATGCTTTAAGGACGGCGAGTCCGACGTCTTTACCGTCTTCCGAGGCGGACTCACGGGTTCGCTTGTGAGCTCGTGAAGCGAAGGCTCCTTGTACATCGCAACTGGAAACAAAGAAAAAGGATTGTCATAAATGATCGGTGAAAATACTGAAAAGAGTAAACTGTTGATTGGTTTATGAGGCCTCATGAAACAGCTGTGTAGGGAGGACACTGTATCATGACACCGTGTTTTAATTTTAAAAGTCCACTAAATGGCATTTTAGGTTTGAAAATAATGCCAGGTTTTAATTGAGTAAGTAGAGATCAAAGCCAAAGATTTTTAAGTACTTTCATGATACAGCATTAACTGCTCTGTTGTATCATGAGGCCTCGCCAACCCAATAGCACTGTACTTTGAAGTAGTTTTAAAGAGAAAATCAAATGCTTTGAAAGACTGTTTTGGACTCTAGTTTTCTTGGAAGAATGAATGCAGGAGATGTAATGGTCTAATTTCCAGCAGGATTTCAGATAAACCCCTTTGGGGTATACATATACTAAAAGTATATTGTAAAATTATTTTTGTTTCAGAGTGTTAACTTTTGTTTCAGTACAAATGTTATTGTACAGAGCGTAGGACATTTTCGGTAAGTTTTCTACGTATTAATATTGTATAAATATATATTTAAAATGTTACAATAGCATAAATATGAATGTAAATTGGTTTACATCGTACTATTCTCATTGGGTTCTAGTTCCAGACAAACATGTGTCTTTATAATATCAACGCAAGTGTTGGCATGATCAATGTAAGAAACTAATAATAATACAATACAACAACAATAATGATAATAATAATTTTGGAACATGGAACTTCTTTAATGTAACATTTTATTTCAGATTTTCTGCGATAATTGGTTACAATTTAAACAGTTGAACTCTTATTTTAATAATGGTCTTTGATATGTAACCTTTACCAACATTTTCTGCAGTAACAAAGAAAAACGGTAGGGGGAGTCAGAAGCCAATCTGTTCAATCTCCTGATATTCACTGTAAAATTAATTATAGCAGGTTTCATAGAAAGTATAATTGGATTCAAACCTTCAATAACTTTAGGTAAAAAGTGTGCAGCTCCTTTGGTTTTCTTCACCCGGTTACCCTTCATAACCTGGCCGTCACGGTTGATCCCGATGTACCAGGACCGGCCGGACTGGGTCTGGCGGTAGAGCATGGAGGAATATGTGACGTAATAGTTCTCGAACACACTCTCCTTGAACCGGCATTCTGGTGTAAAATTCTCCTGAAACGAGGAAAAAAAAAAAAAAAGAACAAGGATCAGAGGTGACTTTTATATTAGCATATTTAAATAATTTGTGTGCAAACACAGCTTGTCTTTGAACGTGAACTCTGCAACATGGACGCAAATACTTAAATAGTAATTACATGGATGCAACAGTGACGTTTAATAATGAGGAGAGTGTATCCTGAGGCGAAGAATGAAGACATCTCGACCTCTGCTTGGTGAAAGTATGCACATCGTGGCCCAGTGGGAGTGAAACCCGAATGTGAACCATATGAGAAGCAATTTCCCTTTCGTGTGTGCTATGTTTATCACGATCTCTAAGGGGAGAATATACTTGCAATATAAATATTTGCTTACATTTAATTGAATTAAAGAGAGGCACTATTTAGCCCCCCAACAAATGAACAACAAAAGCTACATTATTTCTTTTTCCTTTGCCTTATATTCTTGCTGTGAAGTTTCATTGTATAATCTCAGACATTTGTGGGAAATGTAATTTCCTCAGGGGCCACATTTTATACAGTGGCTGTTGTGAGGGGCCGCCAAGCAAAAAAATAAAGGAGCAAAAAGTCTTAATTTTCTGGGAACACTAAAACAAAAGGAGAGAAACCCCTGAAATGTATTAAAATCTGATACATCAAGCTGAGTACCATACTTGTTCATTGTAAGTTCTTTCATTTTTTTTCACTTAAATCTTTTTGACAGGTGATAAATACTCACAAAAATGAAGGACAAAAGACCAAAAACAAAAGCCCTATAAGAGCTCAACTAGTAAATGAATAATAAAATACATTTTTTTGTATCTCTACATGATCTGAGCTTTTCTTGGATTTCTTGAGGTCCACATAAATGCAGTGAAAGGGTCACATGTGGCCCCTGGGCCAGGTTCATCTAAGTGCAAAATAAATTATTGTAAATGTATTGTATGTGTGTTTTTTAAGTGGTAAGTAATGGTTATTTGTAAAGCGCCTATCTAGACCATAATCACAAAGTGCTTGAACAATCAAAAACAATATACAGTTAAAACATATACTTTAAAAGGCCAAGACACATAAGACAAACACAAAAGTTCCAGAAATTCGGAGAAAAGCCTGCACAAATAAAAAGGTCTTAAGATGTTTCTTGAAGGAGTCAGTAGATCATCAAACACAGAGAGAGAGGAAGATCGTTCTAAAGCTTAGAAGCAACAGTCTGGAAGGATTTCTCTCCTCTGATCTGGAAGTGTGTTCAGGAACCATCAGTAGATTCTGATCCACAGACCTCAGAGCCCGAGCTGGGGTGTAAGGCTGGATCAGATCACTGATGTAAGGAGGAGCCTGACCATGAATAGATCTGAAAGTAAGAACCAGAATTTTAAAAATTGATCCTGAAAGAAACTGGCAGCCAGTGAAGAGTTTTAAGAATTGGGGAAATGCGAGTTCTTCTACTAGAGAGTTTTGTATTAACTGCAGGAGTGGTAAAAAGACGTAGTATTTGACACTTATAAAAGATCATCACCATTTTTCATCGATTTTTTCTTCAAAGATTGAACGACATTACAATTCAACGGCTGCTAAATAAGTTTATCAAAAAATCCAAAACTAAATACTTTTCAAAAATAAGTGTTTTGCAGTTTCAGTAATTTGGAGCTCCTTCATTCAAAATCAGTCAAAACACACATTTGTTTAAACAATGTTGTTTATGGGATTCTTGCTGGCATCAATGAGGCTTATCGTGGAAGTTTCAGAGCAGACTTTTTTTTTTTGTCCCAGAAAAAAAGCACAATTATTTGTTGTAACAAAGGCAACTGACAACTTGATATTAATGTCTAAATTTGAATGAACGTTGCAGATCAATTCATCCCAACTTGGCTTTAATCCATCCATGGAGTCACTAGTAAACGGCCATGATTTAGAAGGGCTGCCACTTCTCTTCTGTTCCCAACATAAGGACAACTGAACCCTGCATAATGTCTGCTGCTGATATTAAGCAATAGCGACACATATACATCTCTCTTAGCCTCTATCAGGGTCTCGACAGGGTCCTTCTCCTGTCAGAGAGAGAAGCCAATCTACTGGATTGATTAAGTCGGGGCAGCGGGGCAGAAATAGCTGACTATAGGAATTTCACGGAGACTCTATGAGGACACAGGAGGTCCTGAGGAACACTTTTTTTTAAATTCTTTTTTTTTTTAAACCCGTTAATAAAGATCCTAGACACGCTCTGAGACACCTGTCAAAGATCATCTTCTTTCTTTTACGTTACAAATCCAACGCTAGTTGGTAAGTTAAATGACCTTCAAGGTTAAGGGTGGGAGAAAATATCGATCCACTGATAAATCACGATATTTTGTTTAAAGATACTGTATTAATTTTCAACAGAAATTCAAAAAATGTTAGAAAAAATAAAATAATAAGACAAATATTTCTGGCTTTCATACATTTTATTATTATGGGTAATATTTCAATAACATGTGTGTAAAATATATATATTAAAAAAAAACAAAACATGAAAGGTGTTTGTTAATTTCTTTGTTGCAGTTGAACTTCCGGCCGCTAGATGGCAGCAGTCATTACATCCTCCGCAACCAGAGGAACAATGAGGAGTACGAGAGGATACAGTCGACTCCAGCAGCTTTTAAAGCTGATGTAAAAGCAATACAAGTCTGCAACGGTTAAGTACTCGGACAGTACTAAAGTACTTCCTACAGTATCAATATATATCATTTTATATATATATATATATATATATATATATATAATTATATTTAATTATTGTTACCACTGTATCGTAATGCGTATCATAATTATCATATAATATAATAATTTATTAAAGTTGCATTTATCAGTAAAGCGCTATATAAATAAATATTACTTACTTACTTACCTTATACAATAAGTTGGACTTTTATTAACTATTTTCAAACATGTTCTTAGTAATCCAGGCTCATAATAACAGCTGAATGTTTTTTCAGGGGACACAAATTCTAACGCTATATAGAAAAAACTCTAATTAAAAAAAGGTGACAAACGCATCACTGAGCTATTTTGTGAGAGTGGCCTGGTGTTTCCACTGAGCTCACACAAAGAGGATGGGGTCGATAAATGATCACCTTCATTCATTATTAACTGCGAGAGGAGGGAAGTGCCCGGGACAAAAAGGGAAGCCAGAAAAACATGAGATAACTTCTAGGGGACCCGGGGTATATATACCGTCTGTAAAACCTGTAATAGATATCGTATTCATTTCAATACAAATTGGATGTATTTCAATTTTCGGTGGGATCTCCTGCCCCACTTCAAACCCCCTTATAATTGACAAAGGAAGCTTATATTATCCTTCACTGTATGCAAGTAATACATTTGGTTTATATTTCATCAAAATTGGACGTAATTTTTATGGGGGTCCGTAGTCTTCAAGCTTATTTTTGAGCAATTAAAATTATTTATTTGAGCAAGGAGTTTGTAATTCTATCTTGGCAGAGCACATAACTCTTTACAAAGTTATTTTATTTGTTTTGAAACCAAAATATGTAAAAACATCAGCTTTAAGCCGCTGGAGTCGACTGTATCCTCTTGTCCTCAGTCATCTTGTAACATTTAATTCTTCCTTTACCCCGGAGGACGTAATATATATTGCGATATATTGAAATACAGTAGGAACAAGGGTATAATTGTGGTATTTTCGAGTACTTAACTCTGGTGTTGCAGAATTTACAGTGGGCCACATGGGGCCCATTTCACTGTAATTATAATGGCCCTCAAGAGTAATTAAAATATTATTAATTTCAACATAGAACAACACCATAACATGTTTTTTTTGTTTTTTTCCCTTTTAATTTTTTCTTTTTCTAAATATTTTCCCCCCAAAATAATTTTGAAGTCAATTAAAGAAATATTTATTGGAAAATTAATAATAATAAACATTTTAGCTAATTTAGCTTCGTTATGAACTCCTTTTTTCTCTCTTTCTTTTGACTTGACGGCCCCTAAAGTATGTAATGTGACCCATAGGGAAATCAAATTGCCTGCCCCTGGAGTAGAATAAATATAGAGAGCAAGTCAATAAATTCCTTATTTTTTAAAACTTTTTTAGCTTGTTC
This sequence comes from Callionymus lyra, assembly GCF_982586985.1. Lineage (NCBI taxonomy): Eukaryota > Metazoa > Chordata > Actinopteri > Syngnathiformes > Callionymidae > Callionymus > Callionymus lyra. The sequence continues at coordinate 14,180,873 of NC_141831.1, forward strand.
TTTTGTAGAACATGTGCATCTTGCACCCGGCGACTGACCAGTCAAATAAAACTGTCCAACAATCTCTTGGTGTAACACTCAAGGATGTCACAATCGTTCTTGATTTCGTTCACATTTAGAGTGTTAACATACTTTTGTTTGAGTGTCGCCGAGTTCTGCATGGCTGCCGCCAATTGTGCCCCCGAGCGAGGGGCCGCACAGACTCTCAGACAAATAATGAGAAATGTCAAATATTGTTATTCACGTTACATTCGGGCAGTTTTTTCCCCCCAAACTCTGGAGCTACAGACACTATTGGATCCACTCGTCCTGAGAGAAATGTCGCACTGTCCAGGGCTGACGGTCGGACGGTGAAACATCTTGACACTCTAAAGGAAGGACGAGTGTGACCAAGGTTTCAAGGAGGACAAGACGACTTTTAGAGGCTTAAAATATTCCAAATAAGGTTGTAAGAAGATACTGAAACCCTGCCTTTACACCATTGTTTTTTTTCAAGATGCTGCATCTATGTTCGACATCATGTTATCTAGTTTCATTTTTTTTGGCTTTTAAATCATATTTTATTTTTATCATAGTTATTTGATGGTTTATGTTACAAGAAAGTTTGTGTACATTCTTTAATTTGTTTCATTTTATTTTATTTTATTTAAAATGAACATGTATTCACTGTGTTTGTTCATTTTTGTGTTGCAATTTAAACTTCAACCCGCAAAATGGCTGCAGTCATTATCTCCTACAGAGATATTGGAACAACAGCCCGGTGATGACTGAGGATGAGAGGATACAGTCGACTGCTGCAGCTTTTAAAGCTGATGATTGGACATAATTTGTTTTTCAAGAGCTTCGTCATGTGGTCTGTAAATTCTGCAACACCAGAGTGAAGTACTCGAAAATAGTACATATTATTATAATATATTCTTGTTACTACAGTATCACAATATATGGCAATATTTATGCGATGTAATATATATTGCCATATATTGTGATTGTGGGTAAAGGAAGTATTAAATATTGCTAGATGACTGAGGATGAGAGGATACACCGATATATTGCAATGTATTTTCTAATGATACTGGACCAATATTCAACAGCACTGTATTCATTTTTATTTTATTTATTTATTTTTGGCTTTCTAGTCATATTTTAGATTTGTCATAGTTATGTTATGGTTATATATATTTTAATATAAAGTGTATATCAAATAAAGCAATTATATGTATTTATTTACAATTAACATGCAACACAGACATTTGGGAATATTTGCAATTAAATTTCTTGCCACTATATGGCAGCAGTGAATTAGTCCTCCGCAGCCAAAGGAACAATAAAATCTTGCAAGATCCCGGCGATGACTGAGCATGAGAGGATACAGTCGACTCCAGCACCTTTTAAAGCTGATGTTTGGACATATTTTGGTTTCAAAACAAATAAAAGCAGTTACGACTTCATCAAAAGTCATGTCTCCTGTAAATTCTGCAACACCAGGGTGAAATCCTCCACAATACTACAAATATATCCTTGTTTCTACAGTATCATAATATATCGCAATATATATTACATCCTCTGGGGTAAAGGAAGAAATAAATGTTACAAGATGACTGAGGACGAGAGGATACAGTCGACTCCAGCAGCTTTTAAAGCTGATTTTTGGACATATGGTGGTTTAAAAACAAATAAAAGCAGTTACGGCTACATCAATAGTCATGTGGTCTGTAAATTCAATACCAGAGTGAAATACTCGACAATACTACAAATATATTCTTGTTACTAAAGTATCACAATATATTGTATCGTTGCCCCTGTATCGTGTTACGTATTGTATCCCCAGATCTTGCCAATACACATTGGAGTTCCAAAGATAATGAAATAAAAGTAAGGTTTCATCGAACGATAACTGCCACTAGTGTAACGTCCCGTATAAGGCGAGGAGGAAAATGAAAACGATCCCCTCTTGGTCTGAAACAGGAACAGACGCAGCTCATGATTTGACACTCCTGTCCCTCCGCAGAGCAAACACATCACTCAGCCATAACACCCTTCAGCTCAACCTCTGAAGTGACACCAGTGACAACCACACTCTCAAGTCATCCTTTAATTATCCTTCGTCCAGAAATCAGTGCAACGGTTCTGTCGTCGTTCCTGCTTTACAAACTGCTACAGATACAATCAGATCAATATGGTGAACGTATATATTGAAAATAGCTTGATTACAGTTGTATTGTTTGATTTACAGTTAGGGTTAAGCATTACAATTATTTCTTTGCAGTTGAAAATAATTTAATAAATGTTAAGATTATTTGATTATAGCTTTAAAATGATTTGATTACATACATAAATTGTTAGATTTTTGTTCCTAGGTGAAAATTGTTTGATAAAAAATAACAATTATTTCATAATGATAATTGAAAATGGTTTGATGAATTTTTTTTTTTTTATAATAGTAAAAAATAGTTTGATTGACATTTAATTGTTTGATTAGGGATTACATTTATTTTAATAATATGTATATATATATATATATATATATATTTAGATTAAGGATTGAAATGATTATTGCGTTAAAATAATTTGATTTCATTTAGAAATTGTTTAATTATAGTTTAACATTTTTTAATTATAGTTTGAAAATCTTTGACTATGGTTGATTTTTTATTTTTTTTAATACAGTTGAAATTAAATGATTGAAGTTAAATTGTTTGAATGTAGTTGAAAATTGTAAAATTGTATAATTTATGCAAAACAAAAACTTCTTATGAGTCGAAGTGTAGGATTATTTCAAAAGTACAAATATTACGTAAAAAGACGTGAAGGACAAGATGACATTGAAATAAATCGTTTTTCTTCATGACTTTGATCATTTTTTTTAATTTTTTTTAAAATGTTTTTTTGATTGGCTTGTGACATTTTTTTTTCATTTTTTTATGTTGGTTATTTGTTCCAAGCAACTATGTATGTAAAGCAATATAGTTTATAATATTTGATGTGATGGTAGTGAGAATGTTGCTCAGTCTGTACTAATAAAAAAATAAAATAAAATGTAGGCCCGCAGGGTTAAGACCCCAGTAAAAACATAGTTTTAAAAAATAAGATACAATTCTTACACAAAAATAACATTCAAACGAAAAACAAGCCCCCCGTCCTCCACACACGTCCTCCATCTCCTGTGCCGCAGCTGGATCTAATTCTCAGGTGGGAAACCAGACCAGGAAGTTGCCCCCGGATCCAAACAGAGCAGACCACCCTGGGTTTCGAGCGCCACATCCACCTGCCCCCATGAATTATTCTGGAGTGTGTTTAATATTGTAGCGGAAAAATAAGGGGTCCACGATTCTGAAGGGCGACTGGGGAGTAGTTCTATGTAAATGTCACGGACTGGCCGGTGCGCCGACTCTCGCTCTCTTCATTGACGGACCTGGAAAGACTCTGTTCCTGCGTGTCCCAGGCCAAAATGAATTTAAATGGAATCAGATAAGCAGAGCGATATGTAGCATTCGTGCTGAGAATCCCCAAGATGGGGAAGAACCTCTTTATGATGCAGAGCGGCATTGCATCCACATGCCTGTGCACCCCCCCTCCCCCCTCTTGTCTGATTACATCTATTCCAACTGCTTCAGGAAGCTTAACTCCCCGTGCCACCATCCACACAAGCTGCACTTCCCACCAAAATAAGGGCAATGCAAGACTAATAGTTAGTGTTGTGTATTGGCGAGACTGTGGCGAGACGACAAGTTTCACAATACAGGGACAACGAGATGATATACTGTAGGAACAAGGATATATTTGTAGTATTGTCCAAGTACTTGAATCTGGTGTTGCAGAATTTACAGAGCACATGACTCTTGACGAAGTCGTAACTGCTTTCATTTGTTTTGAAACAAAAATATAACCTAACATCAGCTTTAAAGGGTGCTGGAGTCGACTGTATCCTCTCGTGCTCAGTCATCGCCGGGATCTTGCAGGATTTCATTGTTCCTTTAGCTGCACAGGACTAATTCATTTCTGCCATCTATAGGCCAGTAGTTTAATTGCAAAAAAAAATGAACATAAGCTGAAAATGTATACAACAACCATAAAGTATTGTGAAAAGAATTGCGATATTTTACAGTAGGAATAGTAATTTAGGAGTTTGTATTTGTGAGAAATTGGCAATTTGACATCTATCATAAAAAGTGGTACCGATACGAAACATTGGGATACTGTAGGAATGAGTTTATATTTGTAGTATTGTCGAGTACTGTCGAGTCTCTGGTGTTGAATAATTTACAGACCACATGACTCTTGACAAGGTCGTAACTGCTTTCATTTGTTTTGAAACCAAAATATATCTTAACATCAGCTTTAAAGGGTACTGGAGTCGACTGTATCCTCTCGTGCTCAGTCATCTTGCATAATTTCATTGTTCCTTTAGCTGCACAGGACTAATTAATTGCTGCCATCTATTGGCCAGAAGTTTAATTGCAACACAAAAATGAACATGCACTGAAAAAGTTTGCAACAACCCAAAAGTATTGTGAAAAAAATGGTGATATTTAAGGGTAGAACTAGTAATTTGTGTTTTTATTTGTGAGAATTTGGCGATTTGACATCTATTAAGAAAACCTGGTGCTAATGCGATAAATTGTGATACTGTAATAACAAGGATATATTTGTAGTATTGTCGAGTACTTGACTCTGGTGTTGAATAATTTACAGACCACATGACTCTTGACAAAGTCGTAACTGCTTTCATTTGTTTTGAAACCAAAATATATCTAAACATCAGCTTTAAAAGCTGCTGGAGTCGACTGTATCCTCTCGTGCTCAGTCATCGCCGGGATCTTGCAGGATTTCATTGTTCCTTTAGCTGCACAGGACTAATTCATTTCTGCCATCTATAGGCCAGGAGTTTAATTGCAACAAAAAATGAACATACGCTGAAAATGTATACAACAACCATAAAGTATTGCGAAAAGAATTGCGATATTTTACAGTAGGAATAGTAATTTAGGAGTTTGTATTTGTGAGAAATTGGCAATTTGACATCTATCATAAAAAGTGGTACCGATACGAAACATTGGGATACTGTAGGAATGAGTTTATATTTGTAGTATTGTCGAGTACTTGTCTCTGGTGTTGAATAATTTACAGAGCACATGACTCTTGACGAAGTCGTAACTGGTTTCATTTGTTTTAAAACCAAAATATATCTTAACATCAGCTTTAAAGGGTACTTGAGTCGACTGTATCCTCTCGTGCTCAGTCATCTTGCAGGATTTCATTGTTCCTTTAGCTGCACAGGACTAATTAATTGCTGCCATCTATTGGCCAGAAGTTTAATTGCAACACAAAAATGAACATGCACTGAAAAAGTTTGCAACAACCCAAAAGTATTGTGAAAGAAATGGTGATATTTAAGGGTAGAACTAGTAATTCGTGTTTTTATTTGTGAGAATTTGGCGATTTGACATCTATCAAGAAAAACCGGTACTATTGCGATATATTGTGATACTGTAGTAACAAGGATATTTTTGTAGTATTGTCGAGTACTTGACTCTGGTGTTGCAGAATTTACAGACGACATGACTCTTGACGAAGTAATAACTGCTTTCATTTGTTTTGAAACCAGAATATATATAAACATCAGCTTTAAAAGGTGCTGAAGTAGACTGTATCTTCTCGTGCTCAGTCATCGCCGGGATCTTGCAGGATTTCATTGTTCCTTTAGCTGCACAGGACTAATTAATTTCTGCCATCTATTGGCCAGAAGTTTAATTGCAACACAAAAATGAACATGCTCTGAAAATGTATACAACAACCAAAAAGTATTGTGAAAAAAATTGCGATATTTAACGGTAGGAATAGTAATTTAGGAGTTTGTATTTGTGAGAAATTGGCAATTTGACATCTATCATAAAAAGTGGTAGCGATATGAAACATTGGGATACTGTAGGAATGAGTTTATATTTGTAGTATTGTCGAGTACTTGTCTCTGGTGTTGAATAATTTACAGACCACATGACTCTTGACAAGGTCGTAACTGCTTTCATTTGTTTTGAAACCAAAATATATCTTAACATCAGCTTTGAAAGGTGCTGGAGTCGACTGTATCCTCTCGTGCTCAGTCATCTTGCAGGATTTTATTGTTCCTTTAGCTATACAGGACTAATTAATTGCTGCCATCTATTGGCCAGAAGTTTAATTGCAACACAAAAATGAACATGCGCTGAAAATGTATGCCACAACCAAAAAGTATTGTGAAAAAAATGGTGATATTTAAGGGTAGAACTAGTAATTTGTGTTTTTATTTGTGAGAATTTGGCGATTTGACATCTATCAAAAAAAACTGGTACTATTGCGATATATTGTGATACTGTAGTAACAAGGATATTTTTGTAGTATTGTCGAGTACTTGACTCTGGTGTTGCAGAATTTACAGACGACATGACTCTTGACAAAGTCGTAACTGCTTTCATTTGTTTTGAAACCAAAATATATCTAAACATCAGCTTTAAAAGCTGCTGGAGTCGACTGTATCCTCTCTTGCTCAGTCATCGCCGGGATCTTGCAGGATTTCATTGTTCCTTTAGCTGCACAGGACTAATTCATTTCTGCCATCTATAGGCCAGGAGTTTAATTGCAACAAAAAATGAACATACGCTGAAAATGTATACAACAACCATAAAGTATTGCGAAAAGAATTGCGATATTTTACAGTAGGAATAGTAATTTAGGAGTTTGTATTTGTGAGAAATTGGCAATTTGACATCTATCATAAAAAGTGGTACCGATACGAAACATTGGGATACTGTAGGAATGAGTTTATATTTGTAGTATTGTCGAGTACTGTCGAGTCTCTGGTGTTGAATAATTTACAGACCACATGACTCTTGACAAGGTCGTAACTGCTTTCATTTGTTTTGAAACCAAAATATATCTTAACATCAGCTTTGAAAGGTGCTGGAGTCGACTGTATCCTCTCGTGCTCAGTCATCTTGCAGGATTTTATTGTTCCTTTAGCTATACAGGACTAATTAATTGCTGCCATCTATTGGCCAGAAGTTTAATTGCAACACAAAAATGAACATGCGCTGAAAATGTATGCCACAACCAAAAAGTATTGTGAAAAAAATGGTGATATTTAAGGGTAGAACTAGTAATTTGTGTTTTTATTTGTGAGAATTTGGCGATTTGACATCTATCAAGAAAAACTGGTACTATTGCGATATATTGTGATACTGTAGTAACAAGGATATTTTTGTAGTATTGTCGAGTACTTGACTCTGGTGTTGCAGAATTTACAGACGACATGACTCTTGACAAAGTCGTAACTGCTTTCATTTGTTTTGAAACCAAAATATATCTAAACATCAGCTTTAAAAGCTGCTGGAGTCGACTGTATCCTCTCGTGCTCAGTCATCGCCGGGATCTTGCAGGATTTCATTGTTCCTTTAACTGCACAGGACTAATTCATTTCTGCCATCTATAGGCCAGGAGTTTAATTGCAACAAAAAATGAACATACGCTGAAAATGTATACAACAACCATAAAGTATTGCGAAAAGAATTGCGATATTTTACAGTAGGAATAGTAATTTAGGAGTTTGTATTTGTGAGAAATTGGCAATTTGACATCTATCATAAAAAGTGGTACCGATACGAAACATTGGGATACTGTAGGAATGAGTTTATATTTTTAGTATTGTCGAGTACTTGTCTCTGGTGTTGAATAATTTACAGACCACATGACTCTTGACAAGGTCGTAACTGCTTTCATTTGTTTCGAAACCAAAATATATCTTAACATCAGCTTTGAAAGGTGCTGGAGTCGACTGTATCCTCTCGTGCTCAGTCATCTTGCAGGATTTTATTCTTCTTTTAGCTACACAGGACTAATTAATTGCTGCCATCTATAGGCCAGAAGTTTAATTGCAACAAAAAAATGAACATACGCTGAAAATGTATACAACAACCCAAAAGTATTGTGAAAAAAATTGTGATATTTAAGGGTAGAACTAGTAATTTGTGTTTTTATTTGTGAGAATTTGGCGATTTGACATCTATCAAAAAAAACTGGTACTATTGCGATATATTGTGATACTGTAGTAACAAGGATATTTTTGTAGTATTGTTGAGTACTTGACTCTGGTGTTGCAGAACTTACAGACCACATGACTCTTGACAAAGTCGTAACTGCTTTCATTTGTTTTGAAACCAAAATATATATAAACATCAGCTTTAAAAGCTGCTGGAGTCGACTGTATCCTCTCTTGCTCAGTCATCGCCGGGATCTTGCAGGATTTCATTGTTCCTTTAGCTGCACAGGACTAATTAATTTCTGCCATCTATTGGCCAGAAGTTTAATTGCAACACAAAAATGAACATGCTCTGAAAATGTATACAACAACCAAAAAGTATTGTGAAAAAAATTGTGATATCTAACGGTAGGAATAGTAATTTAGGAGTTTGTATTTGTGAGAATTTGACGATATGACATCTATCATGAAAAGTGGTACTGAAACGAAATATTGTGATACTATAGGAACAAGTTTATATTTGTAGTATTGTCAAGTACTTGTTGAAGAATTCACAGACCACATGACTCTTGACGAAGTAGTAACTGCTTTCATTTGTTTTGAAACCAAAATATGTACAAACATCTGCTTTAAAAGCCGCTGGAGTCGACTGTATCCTCTCGTACTCAGTCATCGCCGGGATCTTTCAGGATTTCATTGTTTCCTTCAGCTGTGGTGGACTGAATCACTGCTGCCATCCAGTGGCAGGAAGTCTAATGGCAAATATTCCCAAATTTTAAATTAGTAAATAAATACATATAATTTCTTTATTTGATACACACTTTATATTAAAATATATATAACCATAAAATAACTATGACAAATCTAAAATATGACTAGAAGCCAAAAATAAATAAATACAATAAAACAGTCACGGACAGAAGTTGCGAAAAAATGTAAAGTTATTTAAGTTTATAATAACTTTTTCTTACACCTCAACTAATAACACACATTCTTGACGAGGCGGACTTTCCCAAGTGTTACAAAGACGTCTCTCTCTGCATGTAATGAGCTGCAGTTGCTTTAAAAATAAGTGAACCCATGAATAATTCTCAATACCGTCTTCACTCGCTTCTCCACTCAACATGCAGGCAGTGCGTTTTCAAGTAATTTCCCTTTAAATTAAGCTTCTAGTTCCGGAATTTCAACTGCCGAACGTTCCTGACATGGCAATTATTCCCCCCCCGCCCCCCTCACACTCCTAACTCCATATACAGTAAACAGCAGAGGTCACGATGTCACGCACGCTCCCCACATCCTATTGACTTGTCCCATCAGCGCTCAAGGTAATCTGTGGTAAAGTGTGAAAGCTGCTCGGCTGCAGTAATCCCACATACTTCTGCTTCCTGCTGCATCACCGCTGCAGCATTTAGAAGCATTTAGAAGAAGCATCGGAACGTAAACAGAGGCACATGTTCGCTGTGATGTGGAAGTAGATCAGTGCCAAAGGAATATTTAATTGTTAAGTTTTCAATGAAGAAGAAAATTTGGATTGTTTAATTAATTCATTTAAAAAATGACCTAATTTAACAACTTTTATGTTTAAAGTTTTTTTATTATTATTATAATTATTGTTTTATTATTGGAATTCGATAAAATATTTTTATTTAAAGGTTTATTTTTTATAATGAACTGTTGTTGTAAACATAACACATTTTAAATATTTTCAAAAATAATAGCATTTTTTAACACATGAGTAAGTAAGTAAGTAATTTTTATTTATATAGCGCTTTTCCAGACCAGGGTCACGAAGCGCTTAAACAATCAAAACAATATTTAATAAAGTATATACTTTAAAGGTCAAGATAAAACTGAAAACACAACAGAAGTTCTAGAAAATCAAGGAAAAGCCTCCAATAATACAAAAAATACATTTCTGAATGCAATATTTTTTAATTTGAAGCCTTTTAAATTCGATATAAAATGTTATTATAGTGCTACCAGACAATATAAAATGAGGACCGAGCTACTTGATCGAACTGTTAAACCGACATTTTGATATTTAACTTGAAAAGTTTACAAATTAAATGTTGAATTTACATCATTATTTACAGAATTATTGGAATTATATATACTATGGAGGCATGGAAATGATATGTAAAAACAAAAATAATGTCTCTAATTATGACAAATGCAAAAATATATTTATAAAAAATACCTCAATATTGAGGTAAGCTGCGGAGGACTAATTCACTGCTGCCATCTATTGACCACAAGTTTAATTGTAACACGTAAATGAACAAATGCTGAAAATATATGCAACAACCAGAACAATCTAATTAATTTAAACAACACTTTATTGAAATATAACACTTTAAATATATATTAAGTAGTTTTGAAAGCCAAAAATACTACTTTGGGGAAAAAAAAAGAAAATTCATACAGTGCTGTTTAATATCGATAAAGAATTTAAAACAATATTTGCGATATTTAAATAATTAGGAGTGTGTATTGGCGAGAATCTGGCGATACAAATACGTATCACGATACAAGGGCAACAATACGATATATTGTGATATTCTAGGAACAAAAATATATTTGTAGTATTGTCCGTTGTCTGTTTTCATTTATTCTGAAAACAAAGAAAAAAGTATTGTGAAAAAAATTGCGATATTTAAGGGTAGGACTAGTAATTAGGAGTTTGTATTTGTGAGAATTTGGCGATTGGTAATACGAGCAGGCCTGGAAATGTTATGTAAAAAAACAAAAACAATGTCTTTAATTATGATGAATGCAAAAATATATATAAAAAGGCCTCAATATTGAATAAAAAGGGAAAAAAAAAGCTGGAGAGCCTACTACTGCAGCTGCAACAAAACAAGATTTCTAAAATAAAAACTACACAATAATTACAATGCCAAGTCAAGGATCAAACCTAAATATATAGGGATCAATAGTGGGGTGCTCTACCAATTCAGCATTACGGACTATTGACGAAATGGGGGTAATTAATAAGAGATCAATTAAAGAATTGTTTAGTATTTCTTGGCCATTTTTTTTTCAGAACTTTGTGTCCACAAATCTTTTTTATTTTACACTGCCATGTCTGGGACTCCGTAGAATAATATATATATATATATATATATATATATATATATAAATAAAAATATAATAAAAAAACAAACATATTTTAAATATATTCAATTTGTTATTAATTATTTTCAAAAAACAAACAAACATTTTGTCAATATATGAATTAAATTAAATTATTCAATAAGAATACAGTCAACATTTCAGTATAGTAATTATTAAATTACATTATTTAAAAAATAATTAAATGCTTAAAAAATGCAATAGAAAATGAAATACAGATTCTAAATGTTACATTCAATATCCTGATGGCACTGATGTACTTCCGTAGGAGGCCACCAGCAGGACGTGTCACTGCTGATGCTAGTCCGGAGCCAGATGTCGACGCCACGTTACACAAGTCAATAGAGCGTGGACCTGCTTATTAAGAGGTTTTTTTTTTTTTTTCTTTCAGAGGATGACAGTCGACGTCGACTCGAGGCACACGTGTATGTTTTCTAATTCCTCACGATAACGGCGTCGCCACTCCGACGGCTGACAGCTGGACGTCTCGCGTCGCTGTGATGCATCCGTGACAGAAGGGCAGCTTGTGTTGTATCAAATCCCTCCTGGCCGACCCTTATTAAGATGCACCTTGGACGACTCAATGACAGTTTTAATCACATCGGTTCATATTAAGTTCATCAGATGTGTTGATTTAATCCCTCGGGAAAAAAAAAAGAAAAGTGGATTTGTTAAAAAAAAAAACAGGATTATTTGGTGCCTACTGACTTTTTACATCTGTATCAAGGGTGTCAAACTCAATCACATTAAGGGATAAAAATCTGTCCACGGGTCAAGATCTAATGTTGACAGGAAGTTCCAAAAATGATCTCTTTGTTTCCTTAAAATTCCCTTAAATTCAGTTGAACTCTCTGTACCATTCAAATCTCTTGCTTGTCTTATCTTAAACACTGGAATCTTAACAATATCCACATGGATTTCACTGGCCAGACTTTAACCCCAGGCCTTCAGTTTAACAGCGTTAAATGTACACACTTAAAACACAGGAAGCTTTAAATATTTAACGTTGTGTTACCATGAAAAATTCAAGGCCCTAATTGCAACATCTAGTGTGTCACTTGGCAGCGACCAATTAAAATTAATAGACCTTGAATACTAGACGTCTCCCTCCGAAAGTAAAAAAAAAAAAAAGGAAAAAAAAGTTTCTTTCCGTCTTCGCCTTCAGATATAACTCAAGTGAATTTTAATTACCTCTTCCAAGAAGGTTACGTAACTCATTGAAATCATTCAATTTTAAATGGATTTTCAGGAACACACTCGTGAACTTCCACGAGGCCGTAGTGACACTTTTTTTTTATTGTTCGTCTGGGATCGTTTTAGGAAAGTTGGATGAATAAATACTGTAGTTTATAGAAGTCTGGTGGAGCGAATTGTAGTACAAATTAAACTGAAGATGTAAACCTGACATGGTTTATGTTTTGGCAATAATAGCTTTCACACAAAGACAGGAAGCAGAGTTAGAAGAGTCCGAGTTGAAGATGCTTCAGGAAGTAGTTTGATTTTCTATATACTTTTCCTCTTATTATTTATCATAATTTACATTCATCATCTCTATTCTTGATCTCATCTTAATCACCGACATCTTTCAAGGTCATCATATCAACATAAAAAGCCGGCCAAAATATTAAATCTATATCTATAATGCAGTTGATTCAGAACTCTGCAGCGAGAATTCTAACCCGCTCAAGTAGAAGAACTCACATTTCTCCGATCCTTAAAACTTTTCACTGGCTTCCAGTTTCTTTCAGGATCAACTTTAAAATTCTGGTTCTTACTTTCAGATCTATTCATGGTCAGGATCCTCCTTACATCACTGATCTGATCCAGCCTTACACCCCAGCTCGGGCTCTGAGGTCTGTGGATCAGAATCTACTGATGGTTCCTGAACACGGCTCAGGACCAGAGGAGAGAAATCTTTTCAGGCTGTTGCTCCTCCGATCCTCCTCTCTCTTTGCGCTTGATGGATCTACTGACTCCTTTAAGAAACATCTTAAGACATTTTTATTTGTTCAGGCTTTTCCTTGATTTTCTGGAACTCCTGTGTTGTTCTCAGTATTATCTTGATCTTTAAAGTATATACTTTTTTGAATATTGTTTTGATTGTTAAAGCGCTTTGTGACCCTGGTCTGGAAAAGTGCTATATAAATAAATATTACTTACTTACTTACTTTCTTACTTGAGTCATTTGAGTCACCCTCTCAGAGGTGCTACAAGGGTCCTTAAGATTTCTTCTTTGGCTCAAAATGACCGCCATGAATCTTTGTCTGAACTAAGCCAGATTTTTTTTTTTGACCTTATTAATTTTAAAAGGATAAAAAGGCCAATGGCGTTATTACTACTAACTAGTCTCTTATTATTAGTGCTACAATCGCGTGAATAGGCTACTTTTCTTCGTCTAGTTCAAAGGAAGGTTTTAAACTAAACCAGTATAAAATAATAAGCAAAGTTACAGCCTTTTAAAAGTCACAAGCGCACCAACATTTTTATCCTTCTTTTAGTACTTCCCGCATTATTTTTCTGAATTGGTCACGATCGGCCAAAAATGACGTTAGCCTCTTTTGAGTCCATGTAAGCATGTTTAAGAAACAATTACATTTTTAAAGCTTAATTACACAGCCTTTGAATTTTTCAATTCCTTTTTTTTTTCGCGGTTTTGCACCTTATAAAATACCCTGGGCAAGGAAAGGTTAGTAGGCTCGTGAGTCTATATTTTGAGGTTGTTTGAAGCTCCCAGTGTCTCAGGGTAAATATCTTATTTACTTTTTTAATTATTTTTTTGTAGAAATTGTCATGTCGAGGCTTCATTGGTACATTACAGATGAGCAGTTTGAAGGACTTTTTTAAGTGAGTCTTTTTGGACAAAGAAAATTAAGCACCGGTCACTACCATCATAGGAATATGCACTTTTGGCTCTAACCAGTGATGTGCTGATGAAGCTTCATGAAACAGTGTTGTATTGTTTAGAGGTCAGAATGTGGCGCCATCAGTTTAAAAACGATGGGATGTTTCATTATGACAGTTGTTCAAAACAAAGGAATATAGTACATAGACCGCCATCTAGTGGACTCTGAAAATGATGACAGTGCTTCATGAAGCTTCATCAGACCATCACAAGTTAAGACACTGTATCATGATACAGTGTCCTTATTTTGAAAGGCCACTAGATGTCGCTCCCTACTTTATTTTTGGCTCTAATCTACTAATTTAAGGAAACCTGTCATAATTTTTAACTTAAAGTGCCATCTAGCGGCCTTTCAAAATGAACACACTGTATCATGATACAGCAACTTTTCTACATGGCAGTGTAACGAGTCTCCACCAACTTATCACTAACTGTAACTTTTAAAAGACACATATTTAAGTATCCCTTTAATGCTTGCATTTATTTTCCGAGACTGGCACTGTAGAAAAATCAGCAAAATAAATATATGGGGCCAATTAAATAAACAACAAATACATGCATAACAAATACATCTTACCAAAACGCTAGTAGCTCATATACACCTGTAAGGTTTTTATGTTGAATAAAAGGTATCAAAAGTCATGTTTTTAGAAGGAAATAAAATAAAAAATAAAAATAAAACCCTTTATGATAAAAAACTGGAATAAAATACTATTTTTTTTAGTATAAATTCTTTTAGTTATTTATGTTTTAATTATCATCATTTATTATTTTAACATTATTATTCTTGTTTTATTTATTATTATAATTATGTTTCAATTGTGTTTTTAAAAATTATAATTACTATTTTTATACAGTTATTAGATAAACTCTTTTTTTTGTGCGGTAACAAATTAGCCACTGCATAAGATACATTTTACAAAAGCATACCATCTACTAAACCAGTTATGTGATAATTATTTGACGAATTTATTAGTAAAAAAGAAACATTCATATAGTATCACTGCGGCTGAATATGAAAGCGCCACTATAATGGACAGAGAACGCTGAAGGCTCTCTCTAGCAAAAATATGATCACATTTATCGTCTTCATACATTTTCTCTTTCTCTGCCCAATTATTATCTCCACTCCTTCTCCTTGCGTCCACATTTTCTCTCGTCCTGTGGCGAAAGTGATGCTATCAGGCGGCGCGAGCCGCCCTGCATCTTGATGAAACTGCCCCTTAAAAAAGAAAACAACACGGCCGTCCATCAACCGTCCGTCTCATCAACCTTCATTAAAGCCCACTCATGCTATCGCTAACAAGCCCGGGCCTCGTTTCCAAAATAGCATCGCCATCTTTATTCCAATAGCGTCCTTCAATTAATCTGTAGCCAAATTGAATTGAGACCCATTAAAGGGCACTAGGTTGGCTGCGTTTACCCTTGCTGACTTTCATCTAAAAATTGAAAACTGTCGCAGATTTGTATTCAAAGAGTCGCCCCGCGCAAATGATGAGGTCATTCGGTTACTTCTCCGAACACCAATTATAGCTTTAATGAAGGTGTTTTGGTGGATACCCAACATAAGATCAATGGAAATTGGGCTACTTCCTGCTCTAGACGATGAAACGGTTTCAGTCGGTGAGTGTTGCTCGGGTACGGCGACGACCGGTTTGATGTGGGAATTCTAATCACGGACCGACATTCAGATAAAAAAAGAGTAAAAAATAAATCGTTTAAAGTTTGTTTTGGTTGAAGGTTTCAGACAGTTATAATCTGTAGGCAATAAATTGTCCAAATTCCTTTTTTTTCCTAACTATTAACAAATGCCTTAAGGACCAGTACTGGTCCATGTACCGGGGTTTGGGGGTCCAATGGTGTTCAGGACACACAAAATTTGGGGCAACTTTATACTGGAATGTCCGTGTAGGGTCTCAATTATCCGGGTCGTGGTTGTCTAGAGAGTTCCAAAGCAGGGAAGTGGACTATATACTGGACTATACAGTATACTGGACTATTTAATGGACTATATACTGTATATATGCTGGAATACTTGTTTCATACTTGTCCCTTCAGTCTAGTGAGAAACAGCAGTATAGGATTGCCATGATGGCAAGAATTACAAGTTCTATGTTAGATTTTTTTATTATGTATTGCATCAAAACTGTCAGGCCTGCATTCTAGTACCAGGTTGGAGGAAGTTCTAAAGAATGGTTAAGTGTAGAACCAGTACATTGCAAAAAGTACTGTAAGTAGAAGTGATAGGTCGATGATACCTCATGAAACAGCTGTACTGCATCATGATAAAGTCTTAATTTTGAAAGGCCACTATATGGCACTTTTGCTACAAATTCTTTGGCTTACTGTAAATCTACTAATTCCATGAACCTGGCATCATATTTAAACTTGGAGTGCCATCTAGTGGCCTTTCAAAATTAAGACACTGTATCATGATACAGTAGAAACGGTTTCATGATACAGTATACACTGTTTCATGATACAGTGGACACTGTTTCATGATACAGTAGACATGGTTTCATGATACAGTAGACATGGTTTCATGCTACAGTAGATACTATTTCATGATATGGTAGACATGGTTTCATGTTACAGTAGACACTGTGTAATGATACAGTGGACACTGTTTCATGATACAATAGACACGGTTTCATGATACAGTGGACACAGTTTCATGATACAATAGACACGGTTTCATGATAAAGTGGACACAGTTTCATGATACAGTGGACACTGTTTTATGATACAATAGACACGGTTTCATGATAAAGTGGACACAGTTTCATGATACAGTGGACACTGTTTTATGATACAATAGACACGGTTTCATGATAAAGTGGACACAGTTTCATGATACAGTAGACACAGTTTCATGATACATTGTCTTCATTTTGAAAGACCGCTCGATGGAACTCTCTGCTTTATGATATGTGGCTCTAATCTACTTATGCCATGAAACGTGGCATCATTTTCAAAGCGCCATCTAGTGGTCAAAAAGAAGACGCTGTATCATGATAAATGTATAGGTTCAAAGATGAGTTGGTAGTTCGGGGGATCAGGAAAAGTGTTGGTGGTACTTTTTAAAAAAGGATGCCCAAGTTGCAGAGAGGCAATATGATGTTGAGTTTTTGAGGTTGGACTAAGTGAAGAGGTCACCATGAGTGCACGGCAGTATTGATTCCTGCTAAGGAAGAACACCACAGATCCAGTGACTGTCTTGAGGATGTTGACAGAGTCAAGTACACACAAGGACAAAAGGTGCTGCTGACCTCGAGAAGACCCTCCCAAGATCCTCGATGCATCTGAGAAAATATTTAAGTGTCGGCGTACACAGAGTTTTATCTTATCATCCATTGATATGGAGTTACAGGGAGTAGAGAAAACTGATGAGTGTTCGGAATCAGTCATCCAGAGTAATAGACAGAGATCAGGGGGATACGAGCGACTAGGGAGGATTCATAAGACTGGTTAAGGTGGAGGAGGTCCACATGCTGTAGCATCCACACATTTTTTTGTGCTGAAATACTCAAAATAAGATGCTTTTTTATATACATGTATAAAAATTGGTGGCTGACTTGGAATATAACCATGACGAGTCAGCAGAACAACTACGCTCAACGTTTTTATTTTTGCAAGCAAAACAAGCTGACATTTTTAGCTCTATTCTGACATCTGCTTTAAGCGTTCTCCACGAGTGTTACATTTAAATAATCATTTTGATATACGTCTTATTTTTGAGCAAAGCTTGGCAGAACAAGCACTTCTGTGATCTTTGGGTGCGAAATCAAAGTGGTTTGAATCACTAAAGTAAATGAAACAATGAAAATATTTACTTTGATTCACTGTTGTGTGGATGACAGTGACAAACTCTCGCACTAAAGAAGAAAAAGCACCGTGAGTGGACATACCTCAGCCAACGGGCATATTTTACTCTTTAAAAGACATGAATAAATAAAATAATCATAAAAAAATAAAATAAATTTCTTTGTAGTTTTAAAAAGAGCTTGTGTTGCTCTTGCAAAACTATTAATTTCGTGTTTGTAAACCAAAAAACATTCAACAGATATGAAATACCAAAAGAAAATCTCTCTGTAATGAATGAATGTAAAATACACAACTTTTTAAATGATAAATATCACACAAGCTTATTTTGACAGGATAAAAATAAAAATTCCACAAAGGTGATGCTACTAGTTCTGGGGTGGCCAATGAAAAGTTCCCAGGGGCCTCATAATTGACTCTGACTGATGTAAGGGGCCCAAAGAGAAGGGCCAAAATGCGATTTATTTTTACTCGAAAAAACACACAAAAAAAAAAGATTTTAAATCAAAATAACTACAGATGAGGTTAAATCTTTTTGTTATAAATGCTTATTCCTATTGATATATTTAGAGTTATTTATGATTTAATTATTATAATGTATTATTTTAACTATGTTATTTCCGTTTTATATTTTAATATAATTTTTATTTTATTTTATTTTTTCTAATTATTAATTAATTAATTAATTAATATTTTAGTTATTTTATGTTTTTGAATGTCCCAATGATTGTATTTACTGATTAAACTACACATTTCCCAATGTGGAAAGAAAAATCAATATAAAATATAACCGGAAAAAAAAATCCAAATATAGACTCGCTGCACACTGCAAAACTTTTCCTGTCTGTGACAAAGTTTTCAATTTAATGTTGAAACGGTTAAAGAAAATAGACACTTTAAGTTGAGGTTCTGAAACAGATCATTCTTTGTCTATGTCAAGAAAAGTTTGGACATCTCTGACCCAAAAGAACCGACAAAGATATTCTTAAATGGATTTTGCAAAAAAAGTAGATTTTTGAGAGCAGCCAAGTAAAAGAGAGAAACTTTAGATCTGTGAAATTGAGACGATTGTCACCTCGGTCTATTTATATATATATAAAAAAACATTGTCCTTTTTTGTCTCAACCATTCTCCTGCAAAAACATGCCTTGAGGACTTTTTTTTTTTTTTTTCCCGAGCACATCGACGGTAAAATGGGGGCAGGAATGAGCCAGGCTCTATTTTCGTATCAGGAGCAGCAATTTCCTGTCAAGTAGCGAAGCTGAGATTTATGGTTAAAACGACGCAGCTTAGGAATCTGTTTGTTAAAGACCGCGGTGGAACCACATCAACGGCCCGGACGTTATGTGTAAACAAGGCTGTGATGTAAGACCTACTCAGTCTCAACATTAGCACGGAACGACCGCGGTCGTAAAAAAAAAAACGAGCAGCGGATGGTTGTTGAATAAAAAAACATTCCTCATCTCAGGACTTTTCGACACAAATGACGCCGCCGACTCAAAGCGAGGAGACTAAACAATGTTTATACTTATATATTTGGAAAAAAAAAAGAGTGTGAGCTGAAGAGAAAAGCAGAAGGTGGTGGATGTTATTTCACGAGAAGACATCTGTTCGCTGCCGTGTGTGAAAAGAGGAAATTCTCTTAAAGAGGTCAGCGTGGGCTGCCGAGGAAATCCCTTCTCTGTTCACAGGGGCGAGACTTCAAACTCCAATGCATACTAATCAGAGGCTCAAAAGTTTGCGGGAGATGGTTTGACTCTCGAATGATGAGATTGACTCTCGAGCATTTGCAGTCCCTTTAAAATGTACAAGCTAGTTTCGTCCGAGGTAGATGATTCAAACTTTATTAAATGTCTGTTGACATTTGTGAGGTCCACAGTTGCATTTTTCTATTTCACGATACTGTATCGACATTCAACTGTTTTGTATAGATTTATTTTTCAAATCAAAACAAAAAACAGAACAAAAACATATATACATACAATATATGGTTATTCTTTTTGGAGCTTTCTAATCTTAATTCTTTTATTGGTTATATTCCATAAATGTGTCCAATTTGGATCAGATTTACAACATATTTAATATATATTATATACAACATACAACATATTTAATATATACTGTAACTATATACAGTATATATATATGTTTTTTTCAGCTCTTTAAGGGTATTGCAAGTTCCAAAATCTGAAGAAAGAATGGAATAAGTTCAAGAGTTCAGGCAGGTTCTGGGACTTGCAATAGCCTAAAGGAGCTGAAAGAAAATAAAAGGTATATTAAATATGTTTTACGTTAATCATCATTGGACGCATTATATGGAATGTAAGTTTAAAAAAAAAAGAGAAAATAACTTAAATAAATAAATATATGATTACATTGTTTGTGGATTTATTACATAAAGTTAGGGAAAATTAAAGTATAATGAAAGTATTAAAGTAATTAACGTATTATAAAACATTTTGAGTTACAATTAACATGCAAATAAACACAGCGTTAATTTTTGGATTGCAATTAAACTCACGCCCGCTAGATGGCAGCAGTCATTATGTCCTACGCAGCTAAAGGAACAATGAAATCCTGCGAGATCTCGGCGATGACTGAGGACGAGGGGATACAGTCGACTCCAGCTTTTAAAGCTAATTTTTGGACATATTTTGTTTTTAAAAAATAAAATAAAAGCAGTTATGAGTTTGTCAGGAGTCATGTGGTCTGTAAAACTGCAACACCGGAGTCAAGTACTCGACAATACTACAAAATATGACCTTGTTCTTACAGTATCACAATATATCGCAATATGCACGAGGCTAAATGTTCTCGATTTTACTTGTTGTTTCTTGATTTATTTATAAAAACTGAAATGTGCAAAAAGTAAAAAGAGTTCAAAATGCATTACAAACATTAACTAGTTTACTAACAACATATAAAATACCAACAAGGAAGAAAATATCCCAAGGTCGAAACGTGGAAAAGACACTTAGTCTGTTTGTGATTCTACAGAGAAGTTGGCTTGAGGGTAATTTTGTCAAAGATTGTCTATCAATGTACGGAGCTCTCACTTTGACAATCTTAACTATAATGTTTATAACAGTTTGCACAATGAAATGAACATATTTATTTCAATCATAATTCCGCCTTTTTGTATCTAACTTGATGAGATAATCAACTCAAAGACAACAAGAGCTGAAAACTTCATCATCATCTGACAGATTGTGGAGGTTTCAGAACTGCACGGTCGCTGTCCAAGGTGCTGATGAGTTTGGACACTGGCGAGCTGGAGCGTTCCAGGAACTGGTTCCCAGATAAAACTGTAATTACCAAATATGGTAATTACAGTTTTACTTTGGAGCGTAATGGTGAAGCTCATCAACAGCTCTGTGTGTGCCCGATCTACAGTTTAGTTTGAATGAACACCCAATGATTGGACACATTATGTTTGGAAACTAAGAGGCGTTTCACCATATTTTTTCGTGCCTCATTAGGTCAGTTTACTGGATAGAACTTTGATTCACAGAGGTCTTTATTAACAAGCATTTCATCCTGTTTGACCTTCAAGACAAAATATTTTGGTTTAGTCTGACTGGAAAAATAAAATGTATAACAAAAAAAGAATAAAAAAGCAGTCTTCCAAAACAAAATAGCTTAAAAAAAAAGTTTAATTTAAGTTTTAGGGCGAGGGCAACTCGATCGGGAGAGCTAAAGACCTCCATGAAAATAAAGAATCGTCATTTGTGTGGTGTTTTTTCAATTTTGGGGGTGCGTCATTGGTTTTCAAATGTCCTTTTTTTACATCATACTTTGTCATTTCTATTCCAATAGCTTCTATTTCCGCTTTTTTCACACCCCAACTAAGGAAAACATCAAACCACGGAGACACCAGGTATTTCATCATTTAGAAAATATATGATCTAAGGAATACTTGGTTAAAATAGTCTCTTTTTGAACATAACAAACCAACATGTTGTCAAAAGCTTCTTCTTAACTTGTAATTTACTCCTTCTATTTGAGACATTCGGCCATCAATGAACCCACTCAACAGTTTTTAGATGATTTTCATGGAATAAATACAAGACATGGGAAACCTGAGGCCCGGGACTCTGTTTAAGCGGCCCTGACGTGAGCATTGTAAACCTGAAAAGACTGATCATGTTTAAATGTTTCCTACATTTATTTGTTTTGTACTATTTTCATTCTTCTTCAATACTAGTTCAACTGTTGAAAAAGTGTATTTCCTTTAGTCTTTTTTTCTCTTTGGGTTTAAGGTTAAAAAATGATTTTTTTTAAGGTGGTTTGTATCATATTTTATTCATAAAATCAACATATAAGCACTAAAATAACATTTACACTTTATTTTTATTTTTTCTATTCCTCCCTTTGTACTTAAAGGGAGACTTCCCATCATATAGAGAAGAAGGAAAAAAAAGGAAGGACAAGGATTTGGTGGTTAAACGATGAGGTTCAGAAAAATGCAGCTACTGAAGAAATCGTGAAATCGAATAGAGAGAAATGGCGACTGAAACCTGGATTAACGATACAGTTTCCTTGTACAAAATCTAACTCAAAACGTTGTTTTCAATATAAATAGATCAATAGATGGATAAACATGTAGTCATTCCTCTTGTTCTTCAATCAAATCAGGAGATATAAACCTGCACTGCTGATAGTTTTTTCGAGAACGCTGTCTCAGCAGAAATGACAATCCTGCGGAGCTCACATGGAAAGTAAGGTCCGGGGTCAAAGAAGGATTTGTAGCCAATACTCACAGAGGTGTACAGGTATCCGTCGCTGTTCATGGCGAGATACAGGCCCGTCTTTGCGCCCTGGATCGCCACAATCCGCAGTCCCACGGGAATCAAGTTGAACTGCGCTGAATTGGATTAGAACAGTAGAGAAATATTACAACAAAAATTGAGAATCAGTAATATTAGAAACATTTTATCTGAGTTTTCTACTCTTTTTGTTGCGTATTAAACTCATATACAGTTGGAGACACAATCAGAAATATCTTCCACAACCTCTGTTTAAAGTAAACAGCAACACAAATGGACCAAAAATACTCATTTTCCTTTCATTTCTAACCTAATAAATCTGAGAGATATTTTTATACAAAACCAAACATTTGGGCTGTGACAGCACCTAGAGTGGGTAAATGGAGGGGGTTACATAATAAGCACACAGATTGTCCAAACGGTCAAATCACACTCACAGAACGCGCTGCTTTCATCCCGGGTGCTGTCCATGGAGCCGTCAGGTTGCATCTGAAGGTAGTAGCCATGTTGGCTGTACAGTCGTGTGACGATGCCCTTGAGCTGTGGTTCTGTGCAGAAACAAAGAGGAAACAAAATGAATTCCTTTTTATAATTTAGTGAAGATGGAAGTTGTCACCAGAACGGTCATTGAAATATTGGATTTTTACTAATTCTCTACTATAAAACGTCAACATTGAAATATATAATGCATAATGGGCAATATTTTTTGCTGAGTTAGAATTAAAACAATAAATTCTGGCTAGGATAAAAATTTCAACGTTGAATTCACCCACAAATCTGACCTAGCCATATGTTGGTCTATGACTGTATTTTTATGGGCAGTTTGAGGTCAAAGCAAAACGATAAAACTTGTAGAAACAAATATAACAGATACTACAAATGTCTTTGTGTAGAACTTAATTTTCTTGTTTAACATGGAGAGTTTTTAAAAACAGAATAAACTCGGAAAACAATGCAGTAACTGAAACAAAACCACTAAAGCGTGCCTGATTCTGTGATTCTGTGATTCCAAAATGTCTTCGCTTTAGAACTTAATTTTCTCATTTCCTGTAGATTCATTTGTCTTGTCTTTTACAGACCTTGAAAAAACCCGTTAAGACATATTGTTTGGGTTTGATTATTCTTGTTAATATTTTTGTAATTTGTTCTAGACTGTGTTTTTCGATTTTAAACTTTTTTCTTGTGTCTCAGATAATCAATAACATAAAGTATAAATAGAGTATAAAGATGAGAGCTAAACAGTTCTTAATTCAGATTGAAATTGGATATTCTATAAGACTGTCCTGTATTATTCTCCTTGTACAAGTAAAATGAATGACTTTAAACCAATTCTGATTTCGTTTGACTTCAAATTCACAGCTTTAAGTCAGACTCCCAACCTGACAGTGGCCCATCTCAAAGGTCCGTGGATACAATACAGAAATAAAGTTTGGCTCAATTGATACAAGTTAAACTGGTATCAGGGTCATCAACTTTTTTGCAACTGCGAGCGACTTTTCTACACACTTGAAATTACTTTTTATATAATATTAAGCCTGATAAATCTTTTTTTTTCTCTAATACATTAATCACATTATTGATCCTCTAATAAATACCAATGTGGCAACTTGTTTCCTGCTGGTCTCGTCTGTTTTCGGAGGAGGGCCAAAAATTGACAAACAATAAACTGTACTGCTTTTTTTTTTATGGCCCCGTTACCTACATCGTGGATAATATTTTGGCACATTTGTGATTGAGTTCTACTACAAGTTTTTTAATAATTTTATTAAAGTGAAATTTTAAAATTATCTAATAGAAAATTACTAATCCTTCAAGCGTTTTCCAGGTCCTGATTGTATTCCAGAACATCACAAAACTGTAATAACATGTCGTAAAATTCATTAATAATATAAATTAATGTATTATACAACGGGTAAAGAACATGGAGAGTTTTCAAAAATAGAATAAACTCAGAAAACAATGCAGCCACCGCAACAAAACCGCCAAAGCGTGCCTGATTCCGTGATTCCGGTTTTTCCGCCACCGCTAGTATTTTTAGTCAAAAGTTACAATGCGACGAGTCACTTAAATAAAAGATGTATATAATCAGGAGGAGGTGCAGCAGCGGAAGCATGTTGGATGGAGAGAGAGAGTGAATGTTTAATGAGGTGCGTCCCTGCAGCATGTTTGTGTTCATCTAACTCTTCTCACACTTCATCAACTCGCCTCGTTGAATTCCCGTGGCCTGCAGAAACCTCAAGTCCACGTCCCTCTACCCAGCCCCCCCAACAGCCCCGCCCTGTTTCCGGTGACTTTCTTAAAATCATTTAGTCCGGAAAAACTGACCGTTCACTCTCAATGCAGATTTAATGAGGTGGATAAAACATGGATGAAGGAGTTTACGGTCGCACGACCCCGGGTATCATCGGGGGAGTTTCCTTTTTAGCGCTGTATTCCAGCCCGTGACCTCCCACATGCTCCCCCGGGGGACCTGGGGGCACTGCGCAATCTGCCTTGTTCTCCGGACTTGCATGAGGAACAAGAGCATGGCAGAGGACACAAAGAAGAGATCTGTGGAACCATTTTCCCAAAGGAAGTGTGCCAGGGTTGACGCATCAGTGAAGTTGTGACCTACTCCCATTGTTACATGCCGCAGCAATCCTCTCCCTTTCAGAGCGGCTGTCAAAATATTTCTCCTTCTCCGTGTCCTCACTTTTCCTCTCTTTCATCCTCGTTTCTTATCAGACGGTGACGTCGCATATCGACCAATCAGAAGGGAATTGAGGGGAATGTTCCATTAGCATTAGCAAAGTGAGATAGTTAAAAAAAAAGGGTGATGGATCTTTTTTGCGCCACAAAAATAACAAAACGACTTAATATCTACAATTTCCCCTTGAAAGCTGCTACAAGGCTCAAGAATAAGACGTAAATAGCATAAAGCCACAGAAAAACAGAACTAAAAAAAGCATAAAATGTTTTTTTAATAAATATTTGTATATATTTACAATTAACAGCAGAGACATAAACACACAATTACATGAAAATATGTTAACAACAATATATGACACATGACAAATGAATAAATTCAATAATACATCTTTAATGCATTCACATTAATGGCATTTGACATTAAAACCAAAAAGAAAATGAAAGTCTATGATTTTTAGTAGATAAGTAGATAAGTTTTATTAGATTTTTCTTATTAATCAAATGTTTTTTTATGATACATAATTACTTAATTGTCACAGCCAAAGACCGTTCAATCTAAGCCGGGTTCTTCTCCGAGTTTCTGTCTGTTTTTTCTTGGGCCCCTGTTGAATATTATAATTTGCTCGGACTCTTTTCTCCACTTTTGTAGTGTTTTTTCCTACTTTTGTGTCTCGAGATTACCCCACAATTTAACTCTTTTAGTTGAATTGAATCATGTAAACACACATTTACAATAATATAGGGCGCAAAATAAAAGGCATATACATACACAAACAAAAAAAAAAGAAGAAATTAGTTGTTTTTTTCATAAATTACAGTTAATAAAATAGAATACATGACCAGAATATAAACTTTATATTTGCATTGTTATTGGTAATGCTCTGATGTCTTAATACGTGTGGAATAAGCCACAAAAAAGATGGAGATATCAGATAGAGTTAAGTGTTTTTCAGATAAAAAAAAAAATGTTCACGTTAAAATAATGTTCAAATAATTTGAACAAAACATTTTTTTTATTAAAAAACTGAATTAGAAATAACTGAATAACAACACGAAACGATGCAAAATAAAAAAGCACATGCAAAAAACCCCCCAAATATTACTTATTGTTTAATTAAAATGAAAATGGACTGTTTAAATTTCTAAATAAGTACGTTATGACTCGTACGAAAACATAACAAACACCAAGGTAAAAAACAAGGCGTTACAAAATTGTTTCATTTTTAGTTTAAAAAACCCATATAATATATATTTATTATTTATTTATTTATATATTGCATAATATATTGTAACAGTCATTCTTAAAAGCCACAGGGAGTAACAAAGCTTCATAAAACGGTGTCCTACTTTTTAGAGCTCAGTAGGTGGCGCCCTTAGTTTAAAAAATAAACATAAAATATAAATATATTTTGTGGCTTCAAAAGGATAACTTCTGATTTAAAAAAAAGGGTCTTTTTTTTCCATTTATTTAATTTACAACAAAGACAAACACAGATTAACAACAAACTAGGACGAAAAACAAAACAAACACCTAAAAAGTCATAAAAAAAAAAAATGTCATGACAGTTATATATTTGAAGTTATTATATATTTCTAAATGTGTAACTTCCAGTTAGGAATGAAATTATATTGTTCAACGTTACTCTTTTAGCCCAAATTCAATCCCAGTCGAATTCTCTTTGAACCCATAAAGCGTCAAGTGCAGCAACACGACTCTGAACATGAAGATAAACAAAGCGTCGCATGATAAAAACAAGAGACTCGGTAGCATCAAATAACAGAGGTGCTCCACATCCCCGAGTGGATTCTGCCAACTGCTGCTCTCTCGCTCTCTCCACAGCATCTGTGGCTGCATAATTTGTGCAAACACACACACACACACACACACACACACACACACACACACACACACACACACACACACACACACACACACACACACACACACACACACACACACACACACATTGTAGGACTAAATCGGCACATTTCCCTGCCATTCTGTCGCGGTAAACGTTGAAATTAGAGTAAATATATCACGTCTCAAACTAACTTGACACGTTGTTACGCCTCGTTAATCAAAAACGGCAAATAAAGTGGGACCATTACTCAACACCGACGCGTGGGCCAAAGTCACATTCGCGTCCTGAAGGTCACGGAAGATACAAACAGGGAAGAAATCGATAAGCTCGAGAGAAATATAAATGCTGAAGGCAGGTCAAGTCGCCTCCAAAAAATGGTCTGTTTATGAAAAATAATTCTGGAAAAAAAAAATTGGGATATTGAACATTTTCTGTCACATTATTAAAGAGACACTAGATTGTGTCTTTGTAATCCAGATAAAATGACAATGTTTGTGGTCAATTGTTGTAGTTGAATTAAATAATAATATTATAAAATTCAAGTAATTTATTTCATTATAGCAATCGCCTCTGAAAAAAAAGGAAGCATATGAGATTTTCAATTAAAATCTGAATGGTTTTGGACTGTGGGAGGAAACCAGAGTGCACAGAGAAAACCCATGCAAGCACGTGGAGAACAGACAATACAGAGGATTACATGGAAACACGGACAAATACGAGTTTGTTTCATTTTCATTGGATCTAAAAATGTGTTTAAATGAATCAAAACTTTACTTTTCAACGTCAGTTTCTAAACAATGGTTGGCAAATAAATAAATAATAAAATAAATAGTTACTGTGACTGTTGTGTTTCGTCAAACCAAAAGAGAGGAACAAAGAGTGAAAATATGATGGGAAAACTTGAAAAAACAAAACAAAGCAGGTAAGCGTTTACTAATAATAAAATAATAATTGTGTGGGGCTGGAAATAGTCACTAACAGGATAAAAAAATGAAGGAACAAAGTCCTTAAGAAAGTTGTATTTCAAGTTAGAGATAAAACAAAAAACCTCCCTTTATTGTAAGTAAGTAAGTAGTTTGTATTTATATAGCGCTTTTCCAGACCAGGGTCACAAAGCAAATCAAATCAAAAACAAAATTCAATCAAATATATACTTTAAGGTCAAGATAACCTCGAGAACAACACAGGAGATCCAGAAAATCTTTTTTTTTTGTCAAGTCTCTAGTACAATACTGCAAAAAAACAGACCAGAAACTGTTTCCTTTAACTCAGGAAAATCTCTAAACTCAGGAAAATGATGTAACAACACGATCTTGAGTTTGTAATCCATGAGTTTGTGTCTTCTCGTCTAGACTATTGCAACAGTTTATTTCTGTGTCTAAACAATAAGGATCTGTCTCGCCTCAAGTTAATACAAAACTCTGCACCGAGAATCTTGACCCGCTCTAATAGAAGAACTCACATTTCTCCGATCCATAAAACTCTTCACTGGCTGCCAGTTTCTCTCAGGATCAACTTTAAAATTCTGGTTCTTACTTTCAGATCTATTCATGGTCAGACTCCTCCTTACATCAGTGATCTGATCCAGCCTTACACCCCAGCTCTGGCTCTGAGGTCTGTGGATCAGAATCTACTGATGGTTCCTCGCACACGGATCAGAACCAGAGGAGAGAAATCTTTTCAGGCTGTTGCTCCTAAGCTTTGGAACGATCTTCTTCTCCCTCTGTGTTTGATGATCTACTAACTCCTTCAAGAAATATCGTAAGACATGTTTATTCGTGCAGGGTTTCTCTTACTTTTCTTGGGGCTTCTGTGTTTGTCTTTATTTCATCTCGGCCTTTTAAAGTATGTATTTTTAACTGTGTATTGTTTTGATTGTTCAAGCGCTTTGTGACCCTGTTCGGAGAACGGAGCTTTACAAATAATAACTTACTCACTTATTTGTTTCTCCTCTATCTTTAAACTTTAAATGATACCATGTCGGTTTCTGCCAAACATCTTGTGTTACTCAAAAAAGCAACATTTTTTTTTTTTTAACTTCACAGGTTTGTCAAGCCGACATGTCTCCAGGGGGAATATTTCTTTTTTTCTCCTCTCTAATCCCCGCAGAACTCCTCTGACAGACAGTAATGGGTTATGACAGCAGTCTACCTCTGGTCGGATTACCGAGGCGCACACTGTTGTTTACATGCACAGCGAGTGTGTCATGATGAGGACGCACACGGAGCCTCCACTGTACCGGCAAACATAAGCCTGATAGCAACTGACTCAAAGGTCGAGCCGAGGCGTATATAGATGGTGATGTAACGCGGCCCGCGACTTTATTCTATGGACACAGCGGCAGATTAAAGTCTCCCTGTTTGTTGTGCGTCGTCCGGAAGAAACAACACAACTGCTGCGTCTGTTGTCACTCGAGTACAGAGACCAGACATGGACGTAATTGGTGGAAGTCGGAGACGCTCGCTACATGAGGGGGTTTAAATGTCGGCATTATATTCAAGATCCGAACTTAGGTTAAAAAATAAATCATATAAAGTTGGTGAATTCACTCATTTCTATTGTTTTACAGGCTTATTTTTTCAGGAAACAACTGCTTCACATGTATTGAGTCACAGGCTCATGTTACTTCAGAGAAAATAGAATCTTTCTTTGGAATCAAAAACACCTTTCAGGGAAGAATTGTTTCTGTGCGGCCTGTTTATCAAAGGTTTTTTGATTTGTATGTATTTTTAACTGAGCCTTGTTTTGTTGTTTAAGTGCTTTGTGACTAGTGATGAGCTGATGAAGCTTCATGAAACAGTGTCATGTTGTTTAGAGGTCAGTAGGTGGTGCCATCAGTTTAAAAATGATGTTATGTTTCATTAGAACAGTAGTTCAAAACAAAGGAAAATAGTGCAGAGGCCGCCATCTAGTGGGCCTGGAAAATAATGACACTGTTTCATGAAGCTTCATCAGACCGTCCCAAGTTGTGACCCTGGTCAGTGAAAGGTGTTTTTTTTTTTACCTATAATCAGTGTTTGCTATCCCTAAATCTGTGAAACGTATCTTTAAAATTTGAAGAGATAAGACACTGTTGATTTTTTGGGAAATTTTTGGGAACACTATTGGGAGACTATTGATAAGAGAAAAACTGATGTTGAGTGAAACATCTTTGGATTTCAAGACAGTTTGGTAAATATTAGGGATGCAACAAATGTGTCGGCCATCAAAAATCTTCAGCCAAAAATGGTTCATAGTTTTTTTCCGGCTTTTGGCGGGAATTTTTTAATTTATTTTTATCATCAATCGACCACGTGAACAGATATTCTGATGACACAAAAACTGACACGATTTTCTTTTTAAAAAAAATCTACATTAAACACATTAGGATTGCTATGGTGCTTTCAAGAGTGAAGGATATATTGTCACATAAAAGCACAGTGTCAATTGTTTTAGTTTGATTATTACTATCTTACATTTTAATTTATGCAATTTTCTTTTTATAATATCTTTCGTAACCTTTTTAATTGTCGGGCAAAAGACAAGCTCAACTGATTAACTTATTTTTCAGCAGTTGCACTTATTGTGAATGAATTTTGTTATAGTAATACTTTTTTTTTTGCTTTTTAACACTTGTTGCCTCTGAGTCAAGGTGACCCGGAGGCCCAAAAACAAACGTGTTCGTCGTATCCCTTGTGTTATTTCTGGGTCAGTAAACACATTAATTTTTTTGCCTTCGGGTCACTTTGAGCCAGAGACAACACAAGGAATAACACAAACACATTTGTTTTTGGTCCTTCTGGTCACCTTGGCTCTGAAACAACACGGAGGATAACACAGACACATTGGTTTTCAGGGCTTTGGGTCACCTTGACCCTGAGAAAACCCAAGGGAAACCACAAACATATTGGTTTTCGGGCCTTCGGGTCACCTTGACCTTGTGATAACATAGGGGATACCACAAGGACATTTGTTTTTGGTCCTTCTGGTCACCTTGGCTCTGAAACAACACAGAGGATACCACAAAAACATTGGTTTTCAGGGCTTTGGGTCACCTTGACCCTGATACAACACAAGGGAAACCAGAAACGCATTGGTTTTCGGGCCTTCCGGTCACCTTGACCTTGAAATAACATAGGGGATACCAGAAAGACATTTGTTTTTGGTCCTTCTGGTCACCTTGGCTCTGAAACGACACAGAGGATACCACAAACACATTTGTTTTCGGGCCTTCGGGTCACCTTGACCTTGAGAAAACATAGGGGATACCAGAAAGACATTTCTTTTCAGTGCCTTGCGGTTCAAAATTGTATACATCTTTCATTAATAATAATTAGCAATTGGCAAAATAAACTTTTTGTTCCGTCTGTGACCTCGACTGATGAAATATTCCAGCCCTTTTATTTGTGGAGCTACAAGCTTCAGTCCGTGACACAAATCGGTGAAAAGCAAAAAGCATCATATTTCGCTCACGTTTCCAACACTCAACCGTGACCACCGGGTAATTGGATCAGCGCTTAAAATAAAGCTGATACGGCTCATAATCACAACTGATTACACAATATGTGTCCTATATACATGCTGTGAATGATTCGTGGCGGCGCCTGCAGACACTGGAGCTCCGCCATTGCACGCTTGAAAGACAAAAAATAGAAAAAAAAAAAGCACATTATCTTTACCCCTGTGCTGCAGAGCTTTTTTTTTTTCCCAATATAGATCCCGATCCCGGGCACCAAGTGTGGGCCACTGTCCCGGGTGTTTTCCCAGGGGAGAATAAAGGAGTCGCATGACTGCGCTCGTCACTCCTGGGACACGTGTGGACATGAGTGACAGGAAACATTCTGTGATCCAGGTCAGTGGAGTGTGGGTCACAGAGAGTTCCCTGTCTGTTTATGTACATCAACGACGCGGGTGTTGTCAGCACTTCCGCACGACATGTTGACTCATCAGCAGGCGCGTGTCCAAGTGACCTCCCCGGCACGCAAACGGAAATGTGACCAGCAGTTTCAGAAGCCGCTGTGTGTGTGTGTGTGTGTGTGTGTGTGTGTGTGTGTGTGTGTGTGTGTGTGTGTGTGTGTGTAGGGACAGCCCCGACCGGGGATGTACTTTTGAAATATTTATACCAGGGACTCGTGATGTAAAGTTGCCGTGTCTTATGTAATCTCGGGGTTAGTTATTATTTCAGGAGACACAGTGGATGAATAGAACAAAGATTTAAGTGAATTATTTCAATAATATTGTTACAAATTAATCCATAACAACAGAAATTGATGTTTTTCATTAACTTAATTGTTACACTATTATATCCCCTTTTTACATCAATATAAGTAAGTAAGTAAGTAAGTCATTTTTATTTGTATAGTGCTTTTCCAGACCAGTTTTTGGGCCTTTGGGTCACCTTGACCCTGAGACAACACAAGAGATAGCACAAACAAATTTGTTTTCAGGGCTTCGGGTCACCTTGACCCTGAGACAACACAAGGGATACCACAAAGACATTTGTTTTTGGTCCTTCTGGTCACCTTGGCTCTGAAACAACACGGAGGATACCACAAACATATTGGTTTTCAGGGCTTTGGGTAACATGTTTTTCATTAACTTAATTGTTATTTTATAAATGTTTTAAACACTATTATATCCCCTTTTTACATCAATATAAGTAAGTAAGTAAGTAAGTCATTTTTATTTGTATAGCGCTTTTCCAGACCAGGGTCACAAAGCGCTTAAACAATCAAAACAATATTCAATAAAGTATATATTTTAAAGATCAAGATAAAACTGATAACACAACAGGAGTTCCAGAAAAATCAAAGCCTGAACAAATAAAAACGTCTTAAGATGTTTCTTGAAGGTATAATATTTTGTATTTTAAACCTAAAGTTTTCATTTATTTTCTAATAGTTTATATATATATATTTGTTTTAGTATTTTAGGTGTCGGATCAAACATTGAGGACAGTAGTTTTACAAAATGTTCTCCTATTAGCCAAAAAAAGAGATCAGAACAACAACATCATGATTCTTTAAACTTAAATTTTACTGCTGTTATAAGTATTTTATAACCGATATTAAAATAGTTATAAATATTCGATGGTGCTTTTATTCAAGCAATAATTGATTTCATTTGAACAGTTAAACAATGCTATAAGTCGTAAAAAAAAAATGCAGCTTTCGTCACGTCCCTCTTCCAGGGCTTTTATTTTGTATCATGGTTTCCTGCTCCTGCCATCTCTCTCTCTCTCTCTTGACAGTCGGCGAGGTCGATGCTCTGCGAGAACCACAGCTGCCGACGGTGAGCAATTGACCGCCAGGTATAAGGACTGGAATCCTCTATGAGACGTTGCCCTTGCTATCGTGGTAATTCTTGCTCCTCCCTGACTTTTTAGACTTTTGCCTGAAGCTCTTGTTGATCATTTTCCTGGCCACTTTTTCGTCAGCGCTTTTTCTTCTCTTTGGTAATTTGGATTAAATTTTTGTTTCTCCTTTTCCCTAGTGGATCTTGCGACTTGCGGCCACGCCGGCCCAACTTTATAAATTATATATATATATATATTTTTTTTTTTTTAATGTATTTTAAAGTATGATAGTTTTATTGCTAATTATTGATTTTATTTTAATATATATATTTATATTATATTTTTAATTAGTACTTACTATACTATATTTTAAATATATTTTAATTTGATTCTCGCACAACCTAATACAGGGTTTTTTAACTCAATCACATTAGGGGCCAAAAACCTCTTTATAGTCCTGTTCACAGGCCAAGAAAAACGTATATACTGTATATATACCAATCTTAAACAGTTTGATCGCAATACTTGTGTCATAATTATCTCCAAATTACTTTTTTTTTTGTTATTGAAATTTATTTTAAACTGGCACCTTTATAAATCACAAAAAAACAATATTCATTTTTTTTTTTTTTTTTTTAATTTAATTTAATTTTTTACATATATTGGATTTCATTCAGAACATCTGGAGGGCCACGTAAAATAATCATCATCAGATTTCTAAGTGAAATGTGTTTAAAATTTAATATTACACAACAATTTATAGACTTAGATTATTCTAGTCCTAAATATAAAAAAAGGTTTTATTTTCCTTAAGATTCATTAAGTAAGATGATGGAAAAAAAAAGTATAATATGAAATCAAATTACATCTTGAGCTTATTTTATAATGGAATTCTATTATTTATTCAAACTAAGTTTTCTCGTCACATTAAAGCTACTTAGTCCCTTAATTTCCTCGGGGCCACATTATTTACTGTGACTACGGGGACGTCAAGCCAAAAGAAAGAAAAGAATTCAATAAAAAAAACCATAAATTTAATCATTTTATTTTGTCATTTATTTCATCTAATGCTTCCGATTGTATTTTATTTTTTAAAGTATATATATTTTTAGGAAATTACATACATTTTTTTAAAAAATATAAGCCATTTTAAATGCATTTAATTTAAATAATATAATATAAAAATACTACGATAAATATGAAACCATATCCAGAAAAAAAGGACAAATAAAAACTCTAAAAAAAGGTTCTTTAACAACCACAAGTAAAGTCAAACTAGTAATACAATTATAGTAATGGGGAAAATGTCTAAATGGTACATTAGTGATGGATAGTGTTGTGATTATATTTAGAACTTCTGAATAAGAACTCTTGACTCTGAAATGGTTCACATTTGGCCCTCTTGAAAAAAAAAATTTGGCACCCCTGCCTTAGGGTATTATTTTTGGCCGCATATCCGGAGTTAGAGGGCCTTATCTGGCCCCTGTGCCGCATTACTCTGCTTATATAACGTTGCTGGAAGAATCGAATGACCCAGAATGAATCCAAAAAGTCATTCATCAGGACACATTTGTGTTTTGCCTCCCTGGTAAAAGTTTGCGTGTGGTCTCTCCGCCGCGCCGGCTGACACCGGGATGCCCCCCTCATCAATTTCCACTCGGCGCTGATAATCATTGAAAAAAAAAAAAAAAAACCCACGAGAGAGCTCGGTGCTAATAGGGCGACCATTCACACGCCGATTATATGTGTGTCAAATGAATTGAGCGAGAAACCCTGCAGGCGATCACCTCATGCATCACGACAGCCATCAAGGACACTTAAACCCTCCGCCGCTGTGTAATTGCAGATGGTTGAGGTTTATCTTCAGCGTTGTGTTGGTGAATGTATTTATCGGCTTGTTCGCTGATATCCCTGCAAACTCCTCTTGATAAGGTTGCAGGTAATTACCAGGGGGGTCTGCATGAGTGAGCCGCCAAGGACGTTTCTTTTTTCCCTTTTCCCCCGACTGAACCAAACAACAGGGGGTTTCCTCTCCTCTATTTGCAGGACTCCCTGACTCTCCCCTCCCTTTTTCTTTTCCCCCCCGAATTTCTTCATCCTCCAGCAGTGTTTCTCTGATTCTAATAAGAGATTCCTTCTTTTTTTTTTTACCTTCCTGCATTCTAAAGTGGGCCATGAGCTTGACGGTGCTGCTCGTAATTATCAACCTTGTGGGAAAGACACAGGGGAGGAGAAGCGAGAGAAGGATGGAGTCATAAAAAAGCCAGATTACAACATTGAGGCGAGACTGGAGAATGTTTGTCCAGATAGAAGCGAAGGAGGAATGGCAACAGCATGCTTGAGGGGGGGGGAAAGAAGGGGCAGAGATGGGAACGATAGAGAGGTACGACGAATCCCAGAGATGGAGGGAGTAGAGGTGGGGCTTTAAAAAAAAAAAAAAGTGTTGCAGTGAAAGAGGGATGGCGGGATGAGGGCGAGGTTGAGCAGAGGAATTCTACCTGCAACTGGAAGTACTGAGTCCAGATGTGTGAGCCAAATGAAAGATTTTCTTTTAATAAATAGTTTTTCAGTCTGTTAAAATTCCTGTTTTGGACCTTTTGTATTTTTTTTTTGCATTTTATGATTGCTTTGCTTTAGCTCTTTTTTATTTTCTGTTATCCAGTTATATCTTATTATTTCATGAGTGCATATTAAGTTTTGGTAGAAGTTTTCGTTTTGGATATACAGAGATGTTGGACTCTGTTTTTTTTTTTTTTAGTATATTTATGATTGTTTTGATTGGACTTCTTGTTATTTATTAAATTGTTTAATATTCTACTTGTATATTTTGTCCTTGGACTCGGCCTCATTTAGATCTTGACACATGTATCTGATTTGTATGTTCCTTTGATTTTGCTAGTTTTCATTCTGTGATTTCTTTACCTTTCTTTACCAAGTTATTGACACCAGTCTAAAAACAATCTGTAATAAACGCTCCTGCAGCTGTTTCTTAAGCTTCCTGGTTCCAATCTGTGGTGTCAGATTGTCCATGCTCGTATGCTGCCAAAGTTTAACCTCCCCTTTTGTTCCTACGGGCTTTAAAAAAAAGAAAAGTATGTTGTAAAGCGATGTTGAACGGAGGAATTTCACCTGGAACTGGAAGTACTGCCGCCGGATTCAAACTCACAACTTGATAATGAGGAGGAAACACAAGCGCCGCACCTTAGAGGACGCTCAACATCCACATTTGTGCACCGTTGTAAGTGATGACCAGTAAAAGAAGAAATAAATAGAATTTAAATTCACTGGTTGGATGCACTACATCATATTTTACAATAATTTATACAACACACTGTCAAAAAAAGCAACACAAATGCTGTTATTCCATATAATACAAAATGTTATATGCATTTCATTTAAATAATATGACAATTCGAAAAATATGAGACCGATACCACGAAAAAAGACGACTAAAAGGCAGGAAAAAAGAACTCAGAGCCTGAGCTGAGGTGTGAGGCTGGATCAAGTCACTGAAGTAAGGAGGAGTCTGACCATGAATAGA
This sequence comes from Callionymus lyra, assembly GCF_982586985.1. Lineage (NCBI taxonomy): Eukaryota > Metazoa > Chordata > Actinopteri > Syngnathiformes > Callionymidae > Callionymus > Callionymus lyra. The sequence goes on from NC_141831.1 coordinate 14,217,871, forward strand.
TATGAAAGTAAGAACCAGAATTTTAAAATAATTTAAATGGATCCTGAAAGAAACTGGCAGCCAATGCAAAGTTTTAAGGATTGGGGAAATGTGAGTTCTTCTACTAGAGTGGGTCAGATTTCTGGCTGCTGAGTTTTGTATTAACAGCAGGCGAGACAGTTCCTTCTTGTTCAGACACCAAAATAAACTGTTACAACAGTCCAAACGAGAAGATACAAACTCATGGATTATAAGTCCCAGATCGTGTTGTGACACCATTTTTTCTGAGTTTTTCTGAAGTTTTAAAGTTTGTTATAAAGCTCTTTCCTGGCTTTGTCCCAAGTTTTGGAAAAGTTTGTCAAGAGTCTTACGGAAGCAAAAACATGCTGTAAAAATGTTCTTTTTAGCTAGTTAGTTGTTTAGGTTTAATGAATCAGTGTCATCATTATTAGAGCTCAATAGCTGGCGCTCTCACTTTCAAAAGGTTTGTGATGATTCATCGAGTGAGTTTTTAGAATTTTAGATTGTGTCATCTATACACCCTTTAAAATGAGGAGGCAGTTCCATGAAACCTCACTAGCACAACAAAGTTTGAACCATATCAGATTCTCTGAACTCAATCCCAGCCAAAGAAGAGATCATATGTATTTGACACTTATTTAGTCGGAAAATGCTCATCAGCGTGGATGTCGGTGAGTAACACAGGAACCATTTAAACGTAGGTGATTTCACACTCTGATTGACACTTTTGTAAATCAATGTTTGATTCCAGGAAAAACAGATTCATGTAAAAATGTTTTCTTGCAAACAAATGATTCCTTTTGTTGTTTTATATTCATCTAAAAAGGAAAAATTTATTTGGTAACCTGGACATTTGTGCTCCAACAAATACACTCTTCACTGAATGAAGTCCAAATGTCTTTACGACGGTGCTACGACATAAGTCTGTGTTGCAAGTTCATTACATCATAAAGCAAATATTGTGTTGTGTGACTGATTTCTTTTGGATTCTCTTCCATATGTGAGATCAGTTTGAACAACTGCTGTTTGAAGTGTAAAACTTGGGTCCGTTTCTCTTCTTACGCAATGATGAAATGTGTTTATCAGCTTCTAAGTGAACCTGATTTTGTAAAAACCAAGCAGGCTGTGAGAATCTTCTCTTGTTGGTTAAATATGCTTCTGCTGGAGCAGCTGAGGAGGAGGATCGCTCAGTCTTGGTCGATCATGGCGAACCCATATGTTACGCGTGTCCTTCGGGTGTCAGTATTCTGAACGAAATATTTATCTTGATTCTCTGCTACTTTGAGAACAGATGCAACATTCTCACCATTACCTTCAACACTCTTTGAAGCTTTTCTCTCAGCTTTATCGTTCTGGTCTCATTATGAGGTACACCTCGCCAGTACTGAGGTCATTCTATCCCCTTCTTTGCCTTCAGTCCACCATGGTTTTGATTCTAGAATGTTTTAGAAACATTCCTTTGGTCCATATTGACATTATCGCATCACAAAGTTGTGGTAGGCACTTTGGCAGCACTTCCTCATTGCAAACCTAGTTGAATGAAATTGTAAGTAAGTAAGTAATTATTTGTAAAGTGCCTTTCTCAGACCAGGGTCACAAAGCGATTTAACAATCAAAAACAATAAACGGTTAAAATACATGCTTTAAAAGGCCAAGAGACAAACACAGCAGCCCCAAGAAAATCAGGGAAAAGCCTGCACAAATAAAATGGTTTTAAGATGTTTCTTGAAGGAGTCAGTAGACTCCATCAAACACACAGAGAGAAGAAGATCGTTCCAAAGCTTAGGAGCAACAGCCTGGAAGAATTTCTCTCCTTTGGTCTGGAAGTGTGTTCAGGAACCATCAGTAGATTCTGATCCACAGACCTCAGAGCCCGAGCTGGGGTGTAAGGCTGGATCAGATCACTGATGTAAGGAGGAGTCTGACCATGAAAAGATCTGAAAGTAAGAACCAGAATTTTTAAATTGATCCTGAAAGAAACTGGCAGCCGGTGAAGAGTTTTAAGGATCGGGGAAATGTGAGTTCTTCTACCAGAGCTGGTCAGAATTCTTGCTGCAGAGATTTGTATTACCGGAGGCGAGACAGCTCCTTCTTGTTTAGGCATGAACATATAATTGTAATAGTCTAAACGAGAAGACACAAACACGTGGATTACAAGCTCCAGATCATGTTGTGACAACATTTTCCTAAGTTTAGAGATTTTTCTCAGTTGAAAGAAAACGTTTTTGGTCAGTTTTCTGCAGTGTTGTACTAAAGACATGTCTTTGTCAAATACAACACCCAGGTTTCTCAGGCTCATTTTGACAGACTGGCCTAAGCAACCCAAGTACTGACTCAACCCTGGAGCTTTATCATCAGGCGCAATAACAGGAGTTTCAGTTTTGTCCACATTTAACTAAAAAGTGTTTTCACTCGGCCATTATTTGATGTGCGGTTTAGATACATTTGGAGATTGGTCCAAGTTTTGATGCATCTCCAGCAACAGGTTTCAGGCTAAACGAGGAATGAAGAGATCAAATTTCTTTTTAGCTTTTTCAATGTTAAACAAACTTCTATTTACTTGCATTTTGACTCGACACCAACTTTAGACCTGCCAGCAGTAGACTAACCCACTTTTATGATGCGACTTGAGAGACAAGGAAAAGAAACGTTGAAGGGTAAACAGAAACGGTGAATGGTTGTGATGGAGCTTTAGGCTAAAGTGTGGAAAAGAATATCTTCTCAAGTTCAAGAATCTCACTCAAATAGCCTCAATATCGGAATCAAGAAACACAAATTTTATCTTTGCAGGTTTACTAGTGGTTACAGTTAACGGTATGTTATCTATGCTAACCTCGGTTATTTGAAGTATCCCAAGAAATAGGATGGACTGAGTGTACTTGTCTTTGAAAGTAATGTTCTTGAGGCCTGTCTTTGTCTCTTTAAACTTTTGTCTTGGGTTCTGTGGTCCTGTCTTGGTCTTGGGTTCTCTCCCTTTTGACCGGTTCAAGTGAGTGGACTCCTCAAAGACTCTCTAATCATGGTAGTGCATTGGTCATTTCAACAGTTCGAAAGGTCGAATCATGAAACTACTTTTTCCGACCTTCAAATTACTTGTGTCCATCTTTTCCACCGAGCGTTCTTCCGATACGACTTACCGGACCCTCATCTTCTCGCCATAACAAAACTGTTTGTCCTCCGTCCTCACTTGCTTCCACTTGTTGGAGGTAAATTCAATCTGTCCTTGTCAGGTTTAATCAAAGCGCCCACAGATTCAATTTAGCAGGTACGTGCGCGAGGGTTAGGTGGCGCCGTTAGGAAACAAAAGGATGTTCTTTGTACGCACAGCCACATCACTTTAAATAAGACTTAAGGCCCCATTGTCAACAGTCTCTCGCTCTCCTTCACTAACCCACTCCATCACAGCGGCCGCCACGTGTTTAATGTCAAATCCGCCTCTACGTTTTCGGAACTGTCAGGAGCCTGTGAATAAATACACAAATTAATCCCTGCAACATGTTTTCTTTATTTTGGTATTCAGGAAGACAAACAAACGATTAAAGCTAGAGGGAATTTTCTCTTTGCCGTGTTTAATCTTCCTCCATCTTGGTCAAAGTTCAAGGGATTAACCGGATCGCGACTTGTGTGCCTAAACAGCTGCATCCTCGTTGTTGAACCGTCATTCGGCCCCGAAACGTAGATCCCTCTGATGAAACGGGTTGCTCAGAAAAGCCGAAAATCCCCAGAAATTGGTGGGACGAGTCCAAAGGCAATCCACCACTAATCTCCTTTTTTTTTTTTTTCGTCTGGGTTATATGCAGATGGACAGGAAAAACTGCAACCCTGAGGAAAACACTCCTGATTTATCTGAAAATAATTAGCTCGTTTTTTTTTTAACCGTCAACCACCTTGTTGCTTAAAAACAAAACCTTGTTGAGGGATGCATGCTCGGTACGAACATTGTAATATGATTACATGAGGGAGGAAATTTGTTGAAACCAATCGCTGATAACATTAATTCAGACTCGGCACCGGAATGCTGTTGAGATGTTTATGAATCCCAAAAGATGAATTTTCATGATTCCGACGAGCCACTCGCGATGGTTTTGTAACAAGGCGCTACAAAACAGCACTTTGAGTGTGTTATTTGTTATTTGGGTATTTGCTTTTTCAATTAGGGTTGTTGTGCAGAGGAAATCATTAAAAACCTGAAGCTGTTATCACAGTTGTTGAATGATCATTTTAATTACCTGCTTTATCTGTTTGTGATGCAGCCTCGTCTTTTGATATTGATGCTGATCGTTTTCAGATCTCTGACCGAATATTTAACGGGTTTTAAATCAGCAACACTTATCTTGTAATCACCAAAATGTTTTTTTGAAATTTAGGGAATATTTAAATATTTAAAGAAAGGTCTGCCAGATTAAGAACATCATTAATTCCGTTTAATTTACTTTAATGAAAGCAAACAAGTTAATCTATATTATAGACCCTAAAAACACTCAACAAAAGTCTAAAGATTTTAATTAGCATGTAGACTTCTGACCTCTCAGTCAAGCATTTAAGAAGGGAGGGCATCTCAGGTCAAGGGGAAGGGGGAGCTTGAAGGGCAAAAGACCCCCATGAAAAATCAAACATGTCCAATTTTGATTAAATCTAAAAATATGTGGTAAATATCAAGGGAAATTTCCACCTTTCACCTATTGTAAGTGGATAGAAAGGGGGGCATAAGACCCCCATGAAAAATGTGATATGTCCAATTTTGATTCAATTCAAACCATATGTGTTACAACCCAAGAAGTAAAGGTTGTTTTTTTAAAGGATTTTAGCTCATTTCACCTATTCTAAGGGGTTGGAAAGGGGGGCAGAAAACCTACATGATAATCAAAATATCTAAAAAAATGTCAAAACAGATTTGTTAAATACTAAGTAAGGAACTTTTCCATGATAATGGCTCCTTTTATCTATTGTAAGGGGGCGGAAAGGGGGGCAAAATACCCCCATGAAATTTAAATATGTCAAATTTGGATTCAATTCAAACCATATGAGTTACAACCCAAATAATGTAAGTTTGTGTGATTTTAGCTCCTTTGGTCTATTGTAATGCGGAGGAAAGGGGGGCAGAAGACCCCCATGAAAATTCAAATATATATATGTAATTTTAGTTCAATTTAAAACATTTTTTACATACTGATTATGGGAGATTTACAGTATTGTAGCTCCTTTGTCTATTGTAAGGGGCAGAAAGGGAGCAGAAAACCCCCAAGACAATTCAAACATGTCAAATTTAGATTAAATTTAAACCATATGAGTAACAACCCAAAACGGGTAGGTTTGAAGTATTGTAGCTCCTTTTGTCTTTTTTAATGGGGAGGAATGGGGTACAGAAGACCACCATGAAAATTCAAATAATAATAGTGTCATTTAGATTAATTTAAATCATATGGTTTCCATACCGAGTATTTTCAGGGTTTCAACTCCTTCCACCTACTGTAAGGGGGAGAAAATGGGGGGAGAATTGAACACCTCTTGCTGTCTGCTTTTATGCAAAGAAGCCATTCTACAGGAAACCACAAACACACTCAAAGGTGACTTTGAAAGAGTAAAATCCAGGCTAGTGTTGCTGTTTGACGATAGGGATTATGCAAATGTGTAATCTTTAGATTAGGCTAATAAATAATTCGGGGGGGAAATCAAGTCCATTGGGGTCCAGTTACCTAAAATAAACTTTCGATTTATTACTATAAAAGCAAAGGCGACATCAGGGCATCTATTTTCCCTGAGTAGAACATTTTGAACAGTTGTAATTACATGTTATTACTGAATAATTGCATTATATTGATCTAAAAAACATGGATAATATCACTTTATCTTTTATTTCTAAGTTTGGAATAAAGTTGATCTCTCTTCAACCACAGTGATGTTGTCAAGACTGGATTATCCAGACTGTCAAACAAATTCTTTTCTCACGTCTAACTAAATTATGTTGCCGCTATATTTTCTAACAACTCCGGAGAGCCATTTTGGGAACAAGAGAATTACATGTTTGCATTGAAAGTTAATATCCAGCCCCATGGTTTCTCTTCTCATCATCTTCTCCACATGCCTCCTTACTGACAAGCTGAATCACAGCTCTACTCGGTTACACCCACCTTCCCTTTAATCTCCACCGCCATCTCTCTCTCTCTCTCTCCGTGTTTTTGATTACCTCTTTATCTGCATCCACCCCCGGCTTTCCCATCCACCTCCACCTTTAGACACACTTTTGCCTGCATCAGTAATTACTTCTTTAGTTCGGCTTTTTTACCCACAGAAAAGTGTTTCCCCCCCCTTCCACACGCTCGCCTCTCTGACCCCTGTCGCAGCCAGTAACTGATGAGGGGCTGCCTAACACTGCATTGTCTGATCAGGTGTTGTTGAGTAAGCTAGTTTTACCGCTCCTGATCTCCTGGGGTCAGATTAATGCTTTCCTCGGCTGGATCTCTCTTTGTAACCCTGTCTGACGCTCGCCAGTCGGTGCCCAACGTTTGTTCTCCGAACCGTCACTCACTATGTTGCCAACCGTAGTATTTTAGTGTATTTTTTTTCTGAGGTCGTTCTGGCTGTCACTCTGGATCCAACCAATTGGACGAGAGTGTGCGTCCTTTAGTCGTATTATCCAAGTTAAATAGTAGTAGTAGTTGAAAAGGTCCAGGTAAATAGATGCATTAAATTAGATTGATCTAAAAAGGTAAAAACAAAAACTAACTATGGATATAAATGACAGAAGATAATATAAAACATACATCTGAAAAAATAACCATGAAATATCGAATTACAGAGGGTGGGAGGACAGAAGAGAGTAATTAAAGGTGGATTATGGGCTGAGATTATGGAATATAAACCTATTAAATAATTATATAATATGGTATGAAGGTCTGGAAATTGGAGAAATTTGAATTTTCAAGGGGGTTTCGGTCCCCCTTGTGACCCCATGCAATTAACAATAGGAGTTGAAATTCTTGAAATCTTCCCTATTTAGTATTTAATACATATTCAAATTGAATCAAAATTAGACATTTTTCAAGGGGTTCTTCGTCCCCCACCTTTTGTCCCCTTAAAATGTAAAAATAGTAGCTAAAATTCTGGAAATTTCCCCTACTATGTTTTAAAGTTTAATAAAAATTGGACCTTTTTTAATTTTCATAGGGGTCTTCTTACCCCCTTGTGCCCCCTTTACCTTTACCTTCTGTTAAAACAGTGCAATTCAATTTCCTAATGGACCACATATTATGTTGTGAGGGGCCATCAAGCAAAAATGAAAGACAGAAAAGTATAAAATCAAGTTATAAAATCAAGATAGATATACTAAAACCATTATTTTTTTATGTCCTATAAGAAAAAAAAACAACCTATAGTCATACATAGAGACTAGTTATAAGTAATCCAAATAAAATTTAAATAAAGTTGTTCGTTTCTACATGATATTTGACCTCAATAGTGCCACAAAAATACAGTCAAGGGGGCGCACATGGCCCTTGGTCTTCCTTAAAAACCTTCACCTACTTCAGGACCTCGGACAGCGACTACTAATACGCCACACAGATCACAGGATCCATGAAGCAGAAGCACATTCCCACATCTGTGACACATCTTGAGGGTCATGTTTAGGTTGTTCCCATGTTCAATTTGATACAGAAAGGTGAAACAAAGCAGGGGGCGAGAAATTCAATATCCCTCCCTCTCAAGTCAGATTCCACCTTGAACAACCTAAAAGGGTGATTATTGATGAATCGCTATACATTAATGAGCCGAATTGATCTGAAAAGAGGCGGCGTTGCAGATCATTAACGGCATTGGACTTCATTCAGCCTTTGAAAAGGGTCTCTGGAGGAACTTTGTAGAAGGCACAGACTTCTTGTTGGATTGGAGAGAGAGAAAAAAAAAAGAAAGTGATAAATGAACAGGCGATGTGAGATGGGTGACACATAATAAAGGATGTATCTCTTTTATTTCCTGGCCAGTGCTGAAGCGAGCTTACGTGATGCCGATATGCCAGCCAAGAAAAAGTCTCTTAAACAGGTTGTTGGCTGCTGGAAAATTGTGTTTGAGATAGAAAAGAGTTCTCTTTACTCGGAATGAAAGATATGGTCAGTGGAATTCCAACTGAAATATCAATCGAAAGCCTGTGACTGAATGACACTCTATAAATAGATTGTGGAAACTTAAGTGGAAAAGTGACTTCCAGAAGCCCGAGATAACATCCAAGGAACCTACTTTTGGTACGACTGTGTCAGTCTCTATTAAGATTTATATCTTGTATCTTTTCTCCATGTGTAGAATTTTGATTCAAAGGACTCCACTACTAGTGTGGTGGGAGCGACCAGATAATCGTACTAGCAACCACCTCTGACCACTGGTGATTGGTTGATGCACTGTATCATGATACAATTTTTTAAATACCACTAGATGGAACTCTCTGCTTTATAATCTTGGGCTATATTCGACTAATTCACTAAAACATGACCTCATTTTTTTTAACTTCGACTGCCATCTAGTGGTGGATGGTGGTGATGGGCTTATGAAGCTTCATGAAACAGTGTCATGTTGTTTTGAGGTTAATAGGTGGCGCCATTCGTTTAAAGATGATGTGATGTTTTTTTATGACGGTTTTTCAAAACAAAGGAAAATTGTGCAGAGACCACCATCTAGTGGGCTCTGAAAATAATGACTGCTTCATGAAGCTTCATCCGCCCATCACTCGTGGATGGTGTATCATGATACAGTGTCTTCACTATAGCGTTGTTTCATGAGGCTTCATAAACCCATCACTTAAAGTCAAGGTTTCATCATATTTAAAGAAGAGAGAAAATAAAACTAATGGAAATCTACCAGTACCGGTAAAATAGTATTAGTTTCTATTTTATTCACGTTACTTTGTGGCGCCAATGATTATAGAGTTGTTCAGGCATAACATGGGTCACACCAGTAAAGCGGTGGATTTACCAAATGAAGTTTGATCGTTTTTAATTCATAACTAAATAACTACTAAATAACATTATAACTGGAACGCATCTACTATATTATGGCTTTGCTTTATCCCACAACATTTAATTTTTTTTCCCCCCACCGCTCTTGCTAAATAAAATACCAAAGTCAAAGCGTAACAGGAATAAAATGCCATGATTTCACTCACTGTGTAGTAAATCAAATTTTGGTCTGTGTCTGGATTACTACGGTGATATCTATCCAATAGTGATGGGTGGCTTCATGACACTGTATTATGATACAGTGTCTTAACTTTGAACGGCAACTTATTCACTCTCTGCTTTATAACCTTCGGCTGTAATACATTTCAATTAAACCTGGTATCATTTTAAAACTTAGAGTGGCCTTTCAAAATGAAGACACTGTATCATGATAAACTGACTTTATTTCAAAACGTTTCTTGCTCTATTCTAGTGATAGGATTTCATTGGAACAATTCAAAACAAAGGAAAACAGCGCAGAGACCGCCATCTAGTGGGCTTTGAAAATAATGACACTGCTTCATGAAGCTTCATCAGACCATTCGACTAATTCAATCAAACCTAGTTAGAGTGCCATTTAGTGGCCTTTAAAAATAGAAAGAAGTTTAGATTATTTAAACGTAACTAAAGATTCTACTGAATAATGCAACATTTAGCTTCAAATAATTACAATTTTGATCCGTTAAAATCCTATTGTTTTCATAAAAGTTAACTTAATCGAAAAGAGAAATCATGATTAAGTGTTAAAAGAGACGAGGAGTTTTAAAAGTGCTTTTGCTTTGATGTGTCATCGCAATACGTGTGATTGACAGGCCATCTCACTGCACCGACTGTTGATGACTAATAGTCGGATCAAGGATTCACAGGGAAAAGGTTGATATTGTAACTTGTTATTTGATGCTGTTAGTTTTCTGCGTGTTGACTGGAAAATGATGTAGCGTTTAGTATCTAACAAAGAACAACAAATAATCACACGGAAACTTCCTCAACACGCCAAGAACGCTCATGTATTATAGAGATGTGTTGGACCTACATAGAGATGTAGATGGTAAGTAGAATGTAGTGTTGCGTTGAATTATTCAACCGGGACCAAACGTACGTAACACATTAGAACATACACATGATTATTTAAGTGTTTTTTTTTTCTATTGTTATCATTGTTTGAATCTATGGTTTATTACATATTAATGTGGGGAACATTTATTTGTGTGACACCAGCGTGAAAACAATTATTGTTCAGTGTTGTTTTTTCAAACTACAATCTTTACCATGCCATACCCTGCATGTGTTGTGCTGCTCCGTATGTTGTCATTAACCATTGAACCCACTAAATATAAATATACATATATATCTTTTTTTTAAAGTACCTTTTTTCAACAGTACATACATTAAAACTCCATAAGAATTCTCCAGGTTACCACTTTTTATTCCTGACCTTAGATAAAGTGACTCTGTGTAAATTCAATACTTCATTATTTAAACACTTGAATGACAATGAAACACATCCTTAAATTAACATATAATTTCCCACAAATATATTCACTTTGAACCCCCCCCCCCCCCCCCCCCCACATTCATGACTAATTTTTGCAGAACCAAATCCATGAAGCTTACATTTGTAATGCGACTCAAACACATTCATAAGTCATTATAATGCATTTAAAAGATGTTATGTCAATGTATCAACATGTATGTCAATTTATGAGAAATAAGTATTGCAAATGGTGGAGGTTAAGAGCTTTAAATAAAGTTGCTTGTAATTACACTGTAATAACTGATAAATCTGCGTTCGGTCCATCTAAACATCCTTTCACTGTGTGATATTATATTAGTAATGATTGTGTTATTAGTAAAAAGGGTTTTCCTTTAATGTCCACCACTTATAAAACGTATTACAAGTTGCGATACATGACTATTAACCGTCAATAATTGTTTTCTCTTAATGCATTGTAAGGTCTCATGATGGTCCTCATAATGCCTTACACACCAGCTTCATTAAAGGTGTAACCCAAATCTGTAATTGACGCCAGGACTCACTAGACTTATCGGCCATAATGTAAATAAAAACAAAAACATTCCTCTTGCATGACTTGAACCAGTGGTTTCATGTCAACTGGACTTCTTTAGACTTCTATTTAGAAGCATTTTCGTGGTGAGTAGGGACTTTTGTTTTGAAAGTTAATCATCCATGAAAGCTTCCTTTTAAGAGATATTTATTCAGGTATATTTCTTTACAATGCATCAACAGAATACATTGAATACTAATGAATGGATAAGGAAGGGCTGAAAAAAATCTAATATTTTTGTATTCAAGTGTTACAATATTGAGTATTAATTAGGTTTTAATTGCTTTAACAGTATTCAAATTACTGAGGGTAGTAAGTGATGATGGGGAAACACATATGATAAGTGCTGCGCTAGACATTTGTCCCATTTCTTGGCAAGATGTAACGACAGTGTTGCCACTACAAAACACAATTCTGCTTTGTAAGACTGAGGAGCTTTGAAAACGACAGGACATCACACAACCTGACAGAAAACACTAGTTTCCCGGCGGATTTACTCGTCTGGCAAGTCAAGCAGGCGAAACCTTTGCTTTGATGTTTTTTGTTTTTTTTTCACGCGAGTGTGAAACTTCGACTGTCCTGTCGACGTATCGGGGAATATTTTCAACATGGTATTTTAAAGTGTGCCTGGGATCTGGTGATGAATTCGATTTTATATCAAACAGTAAGTAGCTGCTGGTGTGAGACGGTGAATATTTATTGCTGGGGCAAAACCTTATCTTTTTTCTTATTTTTTTAATTTCAAAACACAAAGGAAGAAAATGTTATAAAAAAATATATATTTATTTTACTCAGTTAGTGTTGGTGAAGGGGTAGGAACACTTGTACCACACAATACTCCCTATTTAAAATTAAACCAAAAAGTTATTCTACTAAAACATGTTTTCCTAAAACTGAGGGGCTAACATGCTAGCATGCTAATAAATGTCCTTTATACTGTTTCAAACACATTCCAGCCAAATATATATATATATATTTAATATAATTAAATGTAAATATATATAGTTTTTTCCTGCAATTAGTTCTTGTAAAAAAAGAAAAACGAAAAAAAAACACACCAAAACAATTTTTGGAAAATGTTTGCCATCATGAACACATCATGGACAAGAAAACAAATCAGAAATGATGGCAAGGTTTCCAGTTTTAGATTATTTTGCTTGGAGCTAAACCATCAGTTTGCAGTTTGAAAGATAAAAAAAAAACATTAGCATAAATATCTATTGCAACCATTTCCCAGCAAAATGTTATGTAAATATTTTGACTGTGAATTCAGGTTTTTGTTTATGACGTAAATTAATGATATAAAAAAATATATAAAAAGACTCATTCCAAACTTTTTCCTTAATCATGCCTACATTTTTGATAAGAAATATGGCATATTTGATATTGCAATATCTAATTCTCACTTCAATTACTGCAGCCATGTGTGCACAATTACACATACACATTCATTTCTTATTTAAAACAGTCAATCCAACTGTGCTTAATAAATGACTGTACAATTACTGTACATATCACATACTCATTGCACAGGAATATTTTCTGAGCAATACACACAGTTTCACACCTTTAAAAGATGCTAATGCTAGCATGCCACCTTTACAAATCACCCATAATCTGAAATAGCTTCTATTTTATTAATCCATTCAAATGATCTGCTTGATTAATACGACATAGTGTACTGTTGGTTATTTTCGACTAAACAAACATATAGGCTGAATTGTGTGCAACCACATGTTGTGTTGTTCATGCATACACAAAAAGTAACTTCTACTAAAACTCTTAAGCCTGAGTGGGAAAAATTTGCAAGTTTGCTTTTTTTTAACAGCAAAATTTCTTCTATGCCAACTATGATTTTCTGCTGAGGTGACTTTTTTTCTCCCCTTTAGCTTTTCTGCATTATGATCCGCTAGCAATTGAAATAATGACATAGTGAGGTATTTTGTGAGTATATTTCATGTTAAGCTACACAGTGAAGACAAAAACGTTTTAGAAAAAAGATAATTTTTTTTAATGATTTTCAAATGACTCTTGTTTTTGCAGTAAACTTAGAACTTGATCTAAAACACGTTTTTGTCCAACCATTGAGAAAATGAAATGGAATCCCAAAAAAACGACGGCGAATAAGCTTTTTCGACTCACCTGGTCTTTTTTCATTGCGACTTTTCCGACCTCCGCACAGTCGTACCTTCGAGATCAGGACCAGGATCTGCTTCTGGCATAAAGACTTGTTGCTTTTCGGACATGGCTTCCGTTTGTTGGCTACCGGTCGATTCTGCTGGTCGTCCTTGACCGCCCGTTTCTGTCTGATGAGAGAGCTGGCGAGAGCTGCCATCTTCCCCCCCTCTCAACTTTGGGAGGGGGGGCTGGGGTGGGGGGGGGGTGGTTGTCTTCCTTCCCTCTACCCTCTCTGCCGGTCTGACGTTTTTTGCTTTTTTTTTTTTCCTCAACAACTAGAGCAGGACGGTCGTTTTAGTGAAGCCCCCCGCTGGGGAGACGGGAGCGTGTAAGTGGGTTAACCAAGAAGAGTTTGAGGGTTCCCCTTGGAGGATGTAAGGACGAGGAAGTTCACCTGCAGTCAGTCCCGGTGTCTGGCAAAAAAAAGATATAAAATCTGACACACAACGAGCACCAAAAAAAAAAAAAGAAAAAAGTCTCACATTTTCATCATGTAAAAATTGACAAGGAAGACCAAGGTTAAAATGGGTGACATGGTTCCCCCCTTCCTACCCTGCCTCGCCGCTCATCGCTCACGACGAAGAAAAAAAAAAAAAAATGTCCCTCAAGTTCAAATCTTTAAAAAAAACAAAACAACTAAATTAAATAATTTCACATATAAAAACACTTTTACCGAGGAGGAGACGAGTCATGTCGGTTTCACGGAACCGCCTGGGAACGCCGGAACGCATCAAACTGTTTGTCGCCGCTTGCGTAGTCCATGGTCCAACTTTGCCTCCCATTTAAACGCGGCAGCATGGGACGACGAGACGAGCGACGGAGGGATAATCCGGACGACTTAGTAGATCCAGAGGTAGGACAGCAGGCGGAACGTTGACGCTGATGTCGGTGGTGGTGGTGGTGGTGGCCGGGGGTCCGGGAACGAGGGAGAGACATGGACACACACAGACAGACATCCCTCTTCTGCCTCCGTTGGCATGCTCTTTTCCCACAGTCCTCGCCGTGCACCCCTCTCTCCTCCCTCCTCCTCCTCTTCTTCCTCCTCCTCCTCCTCCTCCTCCTCTTCCCATTCAAAGTCAGCGAGTGGCTGCTGTGTGAGTATATGTTCGTGGATTCCAGCAGCCACCATCAGTAGAGGTGACATTCATGAGAGAGAGGGAGAGAGAAAAAGAGAGAGAGAGAGAGGGAGTAGGGAGGGAGGGGAGCACAGGATGTGTGAGAACACACCAGCAACCGAGACAGACACTTCATAAAAAAAAATGTCTCAATTTTATTTCACAGCTTTTATTCCTTGAGGAAAAAAAAAAAGGAGAAAAATTGACAAAGAGGGGCAGCAGCAGCAGAAGAGAGAGAGAGTGCTTGAGGTGCAGATTCTCCGTCTCTTTTCTGGAAGAACTGCATGTGCTTCTCCCTCTTCTTATTCACTATCAGCATATTCCGGACTTCCCTGCTCTAATAGTCAGATTTCCTCTTCATCTTCTGACAGCCACTCACGCTGTGGAACCCCAACACACACACACTCTCTCACACACACACACACACACAGACTTGTTCACACCACCGGCAGTCTCGCTGAGATATGTTTCCTTGAGCTGCTGCTACACATGAAATGAAAGCAAAAAAAAATAAGTACGTTTAAGAGACTTTGTTCTTTTAAAAAAAAAAGAAAAAAAGCGGCCTTTAGTAGACGACACGGTTGACTCGTGGCTTAACCCTGGCAGGAACACGACTGGGACAGATCGAGTTAGACAGGTGAACGCTGACTTAAAAAAAAACAAAAAACAAGCCACATATACTTTGACTTTTCAGGACTTACATGAACAGGCAGTATTTTTTTTTAAAGAGGTTAATAAATAGTTGTGTCATTTTTTTTTCTCCAGTAATGTTTTGACAATAATCAATCTTAATTGTCTTAACTAACTAACTGCTGTAACTAACAAGGTGGAAAAGGTACTGGGAGTTACGTCTGCTGTCTTTTGTCGCAATTTTGTTTTTGATAACATTACTTTTTTTGGAGGTATTTCAATTTACCTATTGATTATCGTATTTTAATGTTTTTTTATTTATTATTTGACTTTATTATCTTTACAGATATAATGATGGGATGGACTTTACTCACTGCAGTTTGTCAAATTAATGCATAAATAAACAACATTTTACTTAAGGGTTACTCAGTACTTTTTATTTTTAAAGAAACAGTAGTTTTACTTTACAGTACAGTACAGTTTTGGGGTACTCGACCCACCTTTATTCTTCCCAATTTCGGGAAATGTAGGGTTAGTTAACAACAACAATCCAACAATAATAAAATAATGATTTTAAAATATTAATAATAATAATGCTGGTATTCATTATTTCACCAATCTTGGCTTTCAACTAGTAATGGTCTGATGAAGCTTCATGAAACAGTGTCATGTTGTTAAGAGGTCAGTAGGTGGCGCCATCAGTTTAAAAAACGACGCAATGTTTCATTAGAACAATTGTTTAAAACAAAGGAAAATAGTGCAGACACCGCCTTCTAGTGGGCTGTGAGAATAACGACACTGCTTCATGAAGCTTCATCACTAATTTCAACAAGACAGTATGTATAAGGCGCAGTTCATCAAGTGTCCACTTGAGGCTAGAAGACCAGAAGATGAGGTGAGGTATTAAAAAACATTTTTACAGCCCTGGTCAAAAACCAGCTTTGGTCTTGAACGCAATCTTTTTTCTAACATTTCCCTTTCGGTTATTTTCCCATGTGTCAGATTATATTAGTATAGGTTTGAGTATAATCTGTTGTCGCTTTAAGATAAAAAGGTGTGGCTTCATTGCCCAATCAATATTTACCCAGCATGAAACCTATTGATATACAAGTCTGTCTTACCAAGATGACTGCAATTTCAAAATGGCCGATCGGTGGATAATGTCCATATCTTTAAATTGGCACTTTGTTCTCCCAACGTTTATTTCTGAATGCATTTTTTTTTCACACTTTTGAACTATAAAGCATCAAAATAAACATTTAAATGAAAATAAAATGTTATTTCAAAGGTATTTTTTTTATTTAAAATATCAATACAGTATCAGGAATAAAAATATCGCGATATATCATTAATAGCGATGTTTTCTTCCACCCCTATTGGTGACCAACCCTTTGTACTTACAACCCTACAAGCAAGAGGATATTTGAGCTAATAAAGTATAATAATTCTGTGATATATTTTTAAAAAGGTTAAAAATAATCTAAAGATAATGAACAGGCACTGAAGAAAAGTTGATTTTGTGGAATAAAAATGAATAATCTTCCCCTTAAAACACAAGTAATTCATGTGACCCTGGTCTGGAAAAGCGCTATATAAATAAATATTACTTACTTACTTACTTACTTACATTTTTGTTAACTATCAAAATCATTTAAGCACAAATGACATCAGAGCTTCGCACCAGAATCCACCTGGACTGCACCAACCTGCTTGGGGGGGGGGTCCAATTTCTTCCCTTGAAAAAGGTTAGAAAAAATACTATTTATATCATGTTTAATCAAAACATTCATTTAAACCACCTTCAATGCTCACATCTCCAGTTGTGAATAATAGACATGATGTCAAACTTGACATTTAAAACTCAACATACACCCCCACTCCCCCCAAAAAATTAGTGGTAGCACCCAACGACCTCAACTTCGAGGTCATACAGGTGTTAAAAGCAGGAACTAAACTGTCCTTCAACCGTTTGCCTCTGGACCACATGGTGAGTAAATGATCTTCCTTCCTTTGCCGACTAAATAATGAGGAATTATTTAAGGGACAAGAACTTTGTCTCAAATTACTTATACATTAGTTCTTGACCGGTCTCCCTGGAAAACATTTAGGGGTCGTCCTAACAAATGGTTCTGGACGGTGGGAGTAAATCCAGGCAACTACGCCTCACAGAAAAGCCACTTGTGCCTCAGGCAAGGAACCCACAACCTTCCCGCCGTGAGGGGACGTCGCCTCCCATTCTTCACCTGACATCAACTATTTCTCAGGGAAGATAAGGGGTGGAGGTCACGAGTCGACTTGATACCGCAACACTGCAACTTTAAGACTTTTCTCTCGCACTTTGGCACGAACCAGGCAGCGATACATAAATCCCGCTGACATACTTTTGCACAGAGTAGTGGGTGTTGGTAAATGACAAAAGCCCCGCAGTCAAGTAAATCACAACACAATGTTGTGTGCGTCTGATTTTCCATTCTGCTAAATAACACATCTTGATTGAGGGATGTGCGGCGGGGTTCGGAGGATTGGGAAACTGTGCAGCTCTATTAAAACCTGAAATAAGAAATTCCCACAGGATGTTTACAAGCAGGCGCTCTTTTGACTCTCGTGAATGTTTGCGGTTCCAAGAAAGACTCGGATTTTGCCCTGAAACAACAACAACAACTGTATACAAATAAACATGTATGTGTATGTGTAAGTGTGTGTGTGTGTGTGTATATGTGTATATATGTGTATATGTGTATATATATGTGTATATGTGTATGTGTATATATATGTGTATATGTGTATATATATATGTGTATATGTGTATATATATGTGTATATGTGTATATATATGTGTATATATATGTGTGTGTATATGTGTATATATATGTGTATATATGTGTATATGTGTATATATATGTGTATATGTGTATATATATGTGTATATATATGTGTATATGTGTATATATATATGTGTATATGTGTATATATATATGTGTATATATATATGTGTATATGTGTATATATATATGTGTATATGTGTATATATATATGTGTATATATATGTGTATATGTGTATAAACCTCAGTATTTCAGCTTCTTCCAGCAATTGTAAGGCCATTAAATAACAAATATATTAAATTAATACATTAAATGAATATTGGATGAGGATGATGTACATAATTTTCACCTTCTTTCTGCAATTTATTCAGATTATTTACTGTTTTTTCTTATTCAATATTGAAGATACAAACAGTCCATTCTGCTTTATTATTCTCACACTTTGCCTTTATAACTATGATCTTTTTTTTACTATTGGAAAAAATAAAACAGCACTAATGTGGCAGACAAAGAGATTAAAATAGTAATGATGTGCTGATGAAGCTTCACGAAGCAGGGTCATGTTGTTTAGAGGTCAGAAGGTGGCGCCATTAGTTGCAAAATGATGTGATGTTTAACACAGTCTCAATGTGATATGATGTAATTTAACACATTGAAAAAATAATAAAAATAGATTAAAAAGTTGGACAACGGGGAGCTACCAAATAGTATAGGAAGAAAAAAAGGAATAATCGACCCATCAATCCTCACTTGTCAAAGCTATTAAAAAAATCTAAACACAAATTATACGACGCCAACTATTGTGTCCTGCCTTAATGATTTATCTTACAATAAAGCTAGTTTCAGTCTTCATGAACCTGCACCTGTCCTCTGTGCATCTCGTTGAAGTGAAGGGCAGCTCATTACTTTCAGCTTTTTTTTCCACTCGTCTCATCAGATCATGCTGTTTAATGTTTTTCTATTTCACTTTCTCCACGTCGAAGCCGCCCAAATTTTTAATGATTTCTTAAGTTCAATCATCTGCAGTAGATGCCACTCTGCCAAGTGCAACATGAAATATAAATTCTGAGTCCAGTTATTTTTTTCTTCTCCAAACCAAAGTTCTGAGTCAATTAGAATCAGACTCTGATGATAATAACTTCTGTTGGTTTAACTAACTTGAGTTATTGCAGTTAACTAGTGATGGTCGGATAAAGCTTCATGAAACAGTCTCATTATTTTCAGAGTCCACCAGATGGTGGTCTCTGCACTATTTTCCTTTTGTTTTGAACAACTGTTCTAATGAAACATCACATCAAACTAATTAAACTGATGGCGCCACCTACTGACCTCTAAACAACATGACACTGTTTCATGAAGCTTCATGAGCACATCACTACAACTTCTGAGATGTTGCAATTAAGGTTTAAAAATGTTGTTTTTGTTTCTTTTAATTCCATTAGCTCGGAGGTGTCAAACTATCTCTCTCTTTTCAAACACAAGCTAGACAATGTATCTTTCTATACGGTAGAGTCAAGGCCCGGGGGCCAAATCTGGCCCGCCAAGTCGCTTTTATGTGGCCTCTCGGATTTTCTGCTCAAATCAAAGTAGATAAATGCTCATGTTGATATTTTGACCTATGAAGACAAATGTATAGAGACTTTTTAAAGGATTAAAATGATGTTGAAAGAAAGTAATTCACGGGAGTATTTGATTAAGACAAACGGAGATTATAAAGATAAATAAAAATAAAATATCGCAATCAGACATTTTTTTTCGACTCGCAACTTGGTCGTCTGAAGCATTTTGGCACCTTGCGTGATTTTAGTGAACACCTCTTGATCTATGGCATCGTAAAGGCCAATTTTGTGTCTCAATTTATTTTCTTTACGACCACGACCAGACCCAAATGGTTCGGAGCCAAGGCAATAAGCGATTAAATTAAAATGTGTTTTTCCTCTTTTAATGATGGCCAAAAACCATAATTTCCCCCTTTTGATTCCCCCCCCCCCAGCTTTTCCCATTTTGATCCACAGAAAAAATATCTGTATTTTATCTGAAAAGAAAAAAACGAAATCTCGCCGAGGTGCTGATTGAAGTTCTTTTGAGATCCAATAAGTCGAGGCTTATTTAGCTCGGTGTCTCTTTTACGGGCTAATTGCTGCAGAAGCAACTTGAAAATGCACGGTCGATTCAAATTGTTTCTAACAATGCCGACCAAGGTCAGTGTCCGTCAGGTCTTGATTGGCAGGTGACAGGAGATGGTGAGTGTGGGTACACCAGTCGGGAAGGGGGGGGGGATGGGGTAACAGGACACTGATGGGATAATGCAGTTTGCATTGACAACAGGAAAGATGCATTTTTTTTTTTTTTATCTTCCCGACAAATCTTTTGTGTATCGTCCACTGCTCTGTGGCTCCTGCTTCTTATTCTGGGATAAGAATCAATCTCCTAATGGACATCACATCACACGCATTGCCAGAGGTTGTTCTCCATTTTTTTTTTTTTTTTTTGTGTCCGTCTGCAATCACTGGCTACACCAAAAGAAAGCTAAGTGGCATATCTGTTTTCGTTACTCTCGTCTCAAGGTTAAGAAATGTTTCCATCATTATAATGAAATCCCGTGCCAAAAAAAAAAAGAAAAAGTAAGTGGGCTCATTCCGACTGAAAGCACTTTTCATCCCCCCTTTTTTTCCCAGGAGCCGCCGAGGGCACTGGACAACTTTTGCTGGCTTTCAGGATTCCACATCTCAGATATTAGTTTATTTGCATTTAGATTATGAGATTGTTCTGAGCAGATCGCGTTAATGATCTTCCTGGGAATACACAAAAAAAACACATCCCGACTGAATGGGGTTCATAAGAGTGAAACGGGAATGAGTATTCCACTGACTTTCATCATGTGAAAACACCACAAA
Source organism: Callionymus lyra (assembly GCF_982586985.1). Classification (NCBI taxonomy): domain Eukaryota; kingdom Metazoa; phylum Chordata; class Actinopteri; order Syngnathiformes; family Callionymidae; genus Callionymus; species Callionymus lyra. The sequence continues at coordinate 14,238,567 of NC_141831.1, forward strand.
AAGGGGATTAAATGCAGCTGTTTTGCTCACAAATCTAAAATAAAACTGAAACGTTCACTGCATGCGTATCAATTTGCATGGAAGCCGGGGGGGGTTTTAGCAGCATATCCCTTTTCTGCAGATGGAAAGTATAAGAGCTTTACTTTTAATTCTCCCGCTATAATGCCTTCCCTGCATGCATATTACCTCGGCAAATGATCTGTAATCTTTGTGAGATTAAGTGAACGCGTTTGTGAGGTAAATGAAGCGGTGCTCGAACTAGGATTTAAGTCGATAAATAAAGACGACATTCCTGTCGTCCCGTTTCCGGTCTAACCCTCCATCCATCCATTCATCCATCCTTCAACGCTTACGCAAGGTTCTGGAGTGGGGGGAGGTGCCGACTTTTTCTCTCACCAGAAGCCTTCTGTTGTCGTACCGGGAGAATACTTCGGCGTTCCGATGCCAACTGTGAGAGAGCCTCTGCTATTAGACTCCAATTCACACGATTCTGCACTTACACTTAATATTTTGAGTGCACCAGTGTGCGGAAATGTCGCACCCTTAACGGTCACCGTCTTGTTTTACAGTGTACTGTAAAGCAGTGCATTTAGAGAAGTGCAAGATTTGAACACGGCATGTATATACCATATTCTTTTGGACTATATAATGCACAGGATTATAGGGTACTTTAGTCTAGAGCATAGTATCATTATAAAAACGCAAGGCTCCTGATAACATAGTGGTGTAATTTCATAGTTTCCCAACATTTGGATGGATATTTGAGCACAACGTAACATTTAAAACCGGGTTGAGGTTAGTAAATACAACCTGAATTGAAAAATAAGGCATACAAGATGATGAATCAATTTTTGACAAAACTCACAGATTTAAACTTCGCCTTATAGTCCGAAAAATATTGCAATATGGACTTAATATCAGTGACGTGGTAAGTTTCAATTTCGGTCCCTACTATCGTCGGCACTTCCTACGTGATGACAACAAAACACCAACGCTAACGTCTTTTCAAAAACTTTTTTTTTTTATTAGTTTATGTTGTGGACAATTTTTACCGAAACAAAAAATGTATATTATCAAGAAGAGACATTTAACTTGCACCCTAATGGAATGGGTTCGTTTCAAAATGTGACGACGCTGCTGTTTGGCTGAACCATGTCCCATGCTACTTATTAAACGTATTAGTAATCACTACATTTCAATCGTTTTTTATTTAGTAAAGCTGTTTGTTTGGAAATCCCTGTTGACTTGAATGTTCATATTGCATTGGAAAGACGGATGGATCGAGGCACTTTTAAAAGGCACCTCAACTGTCTATCTTATATATTATATATGATATATTATATATGATATATTATATATGTTATATTGTATATTATCTTTATCTGGTTCCATCTTGAGTATCTCCCGAATGCCTACCTTTGGACTCCCTTCGGAGAAAAGTAATTTTTGGCCACTTGTCACTTAGAACTTGTTCTTTCGGCTGCAAATTTGATGACCATAGATTTAGTACTTTAGAAGCTTTGTCTTCTGGTTCAGCTCTTAATTTATTTAGTCCGGTTACTGAGATACTTTTTGAATAATCATCTCCTATAGTATGAAACCAACTATGTAGAAAATGTTCTTTTTTACGGCGCAAAAGAAGAAAAAGCCTCTAAACGTTGACCTGGATCCGTACGTTTCAATGAAAAAAACAATATGTCAGAGGGAAGTGCTTGGGAGTGTGTACACAACAATAGTATTTGCAAACAAACAGACCCGTAGCCAAAGAAGTTAAGCACATCAAAACAATTGGCCCAGTTCTGTCTCCGTCTCTCTCCTCTCATCACTCTCTCTCTCACTCCCCCAATCCCCTCTCAGCTCATCTCATGTCCACAGATGACAGGAGGTATTCTTTGCTAATCCCCGTCCATTATGCTCCCGTGCAAAATCGGGGAGCTTCTGTCTTGCATATAGAAATGATATTTCCCCATGTCTACGGGGGCCACGAGTGGGTCGCTCATTAGCTCCTCTTATCTCAACATGTCGTTGGACTCGACGAAGAGTTTTCGGCTTCTTGACATGTCGACATGTGTATCGTGTCTGTCATCATACCGTCCACTTCCCTCCCTTTTTCTCCTTCTCCGGCTCTGACTTCACAAAGAGATTCATCAATGAGAAAGAAAAAAAGGGGGTCACACCTTTCAGAGGTTGTCAGTGATTGCTGCAGTATTTCAGGGCTTTCCCCGCACTCTGGTCCACACGGGCAGATAAAAAAGAAAAATGGGGTGTTTCATGACACTAACAAAAGCTTCACCGTTCAAATATATGGCAGCTTTCAACACTTTATTGGATATGATGGCAATAACAATTTCAACAATATGTATACACAAATATATATTTTTTAAGCTGGTGTGTAGTGAAGACATTGTTTCATGATACATTTAAAAAAAGGCCACTAGATGGCACTCTGAGTTTTGGTTGATTCTTGCTAATTATAACAAGATAGAGAGTGCCATCTAGTGGAAAAATTAAGAAAATGTACCACGATACAGTGTCTCCACTACTAATGATGTGCTGGCGAAGCTTCATGAAACAGTGTCATGTTGTCTAGAAGTCAGTTGGTGGCGCCATCGGTTTAAAAAAAGATGTTTCATTAGAAAGGTTGTTTTAAATAAAGGAAAATAGTGCGGAGACCGCCATCTAGTGGGCTCTAGAAATAATGACACTGCTTCATGAAGCTTCATCAGACCATTACTTTTCACTAAAAAGGTTTCAAGACTTCTACTAACCCATATCTAATAAAGATTTTCAATCACCTTTAATTTTTTCTTTTTATGTTCGTCATTTAATTAAACATATTATTAATATAATGTGTTCGAAAAATATATTTTTTAAACTAAATTAATACATTTCTATATTATTTATATTGGATTTCCTTTTAATATCTTAATATAGGTTTGTCGTGGTCAACAGGGTCGTGCTTTAAAAATTAAAGGGGCCACAATATATTCAGTGACTATCATTAGAGGCCATCAGATTAAAAAGAAGGATGGGATAAATGTCATTAATATAATCTTTGAACTTTTGAAAAAGAACATCCAAAATTGCAAAATAAAATGGGGTAAATTGTATTTTTTTATTGTATATTATTCACTATGATATATAAAACAACATCTTTAATATACATTTTTATACAGTATATCATTTTTTGAATTACTTTGAGGAACAAGAAGCTCTCACAAAAAGTATTATTAAAAACAAAGAAGTTGTATATAGAATAGTCAAATGCTCTGCCTCGTTCCTTTGTCGAAAGACTTTATCGTTGATATATTTACATTTTTTATGGTTTTGAGTAAAAAATATGCTACTGAGCTCTAAACAATACTGCTTCAAGAAGCTTTGTCAGTCCATTGCTTGCATATTTATACTCAAAACCATAAAAAATATATTTAAAAAATGTAAATATCTCAACGATGGTCAGATGGCCACAATAAAAGTCGCAGGGAAAAAAAAAAAGGCAATTTGTCATTGGTGACCTCTCTGCTGTTATTTCCTCATTGGATGCCGGCCAACAGTAATTTTATTCACTCCATCTGTTCCTGAGTTGTTGAATTTCAAATTAAAAGAGAATTAATTCATAGTCGCTCTTTTACATTTACAATCGAAAAGGCCACAGTTTTTCAGGAGATTTTTCTCTTTACAAGTGTGTGAATGATCGTGTCTCGGTCAAAAGAGCGTTGCAGCGGTTAATCAGCTCGTTTTTCCAAGTGGATCTCAGATGTCAAAGCATCTCTTTGATGCCCTAAAACATGGTCTAAAAATCCACAATAATATAGAACGTTACAAGACCTGATTGTTGTTGAAGTTCAATAATTTTCCTTTGACTTCCTTTATTCCGCTGTTCGAGATTAAATCTCAGCAGGTGGATCTACGGGATTAAAGTTCAAGATAAAGTAGGAACCATCAAGGATCTAGAACCATCACTATCTTGACTCATTTATTTTTTCTCTCTTTCTACCTTTCTTTGACCTTAAAATGATATACATTTTATTAAATAGTCATTATATTTTAAATAAAAGGATTAATCTGTTTGTTTTTTTAATCAGAAACTAACATTTATGTCATGTTTCTTGTGATCACAAATAAAAATGTATTATTAAGTCAAATTAATGTCTCAAACAACAAGCGTCCTCTTTGTATTTCTTCACTTTCTTTTTCACAATTTCCTTTTTTTCTTGGATTTCCATGTAAGTTTAATGATAATTTAATGGAACTTAAAGTTTTGTCCTTTCGCTCTGATGGCAGAGATATCAACCACTAAAATTTAGATTTTATTGGCAAAAAGACCCTTTACATCAGGGGTCCCAAACTCATCTGGGGGGCCAGTTGTCGAGGCTATTTATCAGTGGGGGGATTTTTTCCTTCACCTCTTTTATACAAATTTTATTTACATTTTGTTGTTTGGAATTTGTGGTTTTACACTACATTTCGGACAATAATTTAAATTATTTGAAATGATTGTTCATTCCTTAACCATCAGATATCGTACGAAAATTGAGTTATTTTTTAATTAAGTTTTACCTTACCTTCTTGACCGCATAATGTCATCTCACGGGGCTACAAATGGCCCACGGGTCGCAATTATGAAGCTTCAGATCAAGATTAAGAAATGGGAAATGTGACTTTACAATAGTACAGCTTGGGTTTCGTGGCAATTTCCAGCTTGCGTAATATGTATTAATGGTTAAAAATGTGTCGTAAATTACTAAAGTGGCCATTCTATCCAACTGTTTATGTAATCATGGGCCAGATGTCGTGTCATTAAACTTACAGTCAATTCATCAACTATTCAGGGAGAAGCAAAGATGAAATCTGTTGACACAATTTTAAACAAAAGTTTTTGTGTGTTTGTTTGTGCTGCATTTGAACCATTTTCACATCCTACTGAGATTTAACTCTAAATGTTTTTTTGAATTTTCCAATAGTAATGACAAAAAACGGATACAAAACTATTCACAGCAAGTATTTTCTTGGGTATCATCTTTCTTATGGACTTGTTTAAGCTAAAATAAATACATTAAATGTTCTTAACTCGTACAGACAGACATGGAAAAAACGCTTCTAGAAACAAAGACTATTCATATGTAGATGTTTTCCATGGTTTTCTTGAGGTTCCCATCAGAATGTCTTGAAGTCCTGATTATGCTTCTTCAATATGCATCTAAATTCTGCATCTGCATCCCCAGCAGTTTCCCATCATGCTCTTATAAATCACACTGTATATGCATACGATTTGCACACAAAGCAGATCACTGTTATCATTGAATATTCATTCTCTACACAGCTCAACTTCTAGTAACTTTGAATCCTTATGTTAGAATAAGAATGTGATTCTTCTATGACCTAATTTGTTGCATCAGTGTGTTATTATTGCTGATTATGTGTCTATAAAGGTGCGTTAATGCCATTTGATCTCTGATCTGAAATGCGCTCCCAGTAAATAAACCGCACTCATCAAGTCGACTTTTATGGCGGAGCTTAAAAGGGTCGTTCGAGAGCTACAGCCTGGTATAAATAAAGTTTCAATTCAGGTGGTTCTTGGCGTATCCTATGAGCCATTAGATGGAAACCTACCATCAAAGATGTTCCCTTGATCACGGCTTTTCTGAAACAACTATATGATCCTCATTTCAAGCTGACAAATGTAAACCAGTTTTCCTGATTTCCGGGTCAACTCACTTGTTGTAATATCTATTATTCGAATCAGATCAAAGTAAAAATAACTACATATGTCTTTGGCCATTTTTGTTTCATAGAGGGTCATGTTGGAAGGGACAGTCCGACCAAAGGAACTATGAGATTATATGAGTTGTTGGTAGTGATGGGTCAGCGAGGCTTCATGAAACAGTTGATGAGGTATCATTATCTTCTTTTTTGAACGACCACTAGATGTCACTCTCTACTTCATAATATTTGACTCCGATCTACTAATTTAAGCCTTTGAACACACTGTATCGTGATAACTTACTAGCTTTTTCGTGAAGCCTCATTAACCCACCACTAATTTTTGGGAAATAAATACTAAGGCCACAATGGCGACAATAAAATTCCATAAATAATGAAAACAACAAATGTATATTTGCCAAAAATCGTCTTTATATCGTATTTACAAGCAATTTTTATTCAATATAATTTAAGTAGTTAAAAGATGATTAATTACTTTCTGAAAGACCAAAAATAAAGAAGAAAAATGCACTTTGTTGACAATATTTATTAAGTATCCACAACTTTGTCGTGTATCCACAAAAGTAACAATTAAAACACATTCATCAAACTAATCACTATAAGAACCATTTTATATATATATATATATATATATATATATACATTTTTAGGTAAAAAACTGTTTGTCAATTTTCAAAAAGTATTATTTAAGCAACAAAAAATATATATTTAACTAAAAAAGCCTGTAAAAAAAGAGCCTATAAGTGGAGCCTGCCTTCTCCCATATTGTGATCTATTTTCATAGATATAATTGGATACCTTGTTTGGTCAAACTTGAATTGGGTCAATGGGACAAGACCGCAGGTGGCAGCAACATACCAGAACTTTCTTGCAACCCTGTGAAAAAGTGGGAAAGAGAGTCAGCCATGCATGCACTACATATGTTATGAAATCCAGACGTGTCTTTTAGAACACGGTTAACATTAATAATCTCTTCTTTTGTTAGATTTTGCTTTTGGAAAGATTAAAGCTGGCAAGAACCACCTTGGTGAAGATGCTGTCGGCTCTTTTTTTTAAATAGTTTTGTCTTATACTCACTTTTTCAGTGTAAACTGAATTTGGATTTATGGTTCAAACTAAAGGAGTTTCTCGTTTTCTGCCCGTCATCAGCTAATTTCACCTAAAAGTGATCATAGATGAATGAAGTAAATTGACAAGTATACCAAGAGTAAAGTAGTTTTCCATCTTTTTCGAGCAGTATTTCAGGCAACAATATCCCTCACTCTAACCCTAAACATACCCCTAACCATAACCCTAAACCTTAGCCCTAAACCCAACCCTAACCCATACACTTGGATGTCTTTACCTTTACAGTCCCCGATGACACAAGGTCTTGTTGTAATTACCTTGTATTTGAAGCAGATGTTCGGCCAGCAGAAAGCCAGATGCTGCCCTTGAAAATTAACAACTCACAGGTGAAGTTTGGTGTGTATTACCGTAAAGAAGTGCTTAAGCAGAAGGACCAATTATACTGTTTAGTCTTTAGGAGATTAAAAAACTCTAGGATTTAACCTGAAGACGCTGGGCTTTCAAAGATATTCACATATTTTAATGTTACTTATTACAGAGCTGAGGGAATACTTAAATGTCAGCTCATGTCGGGCCGACTATTAGTAACGTGGATGCTTTTGTCACTGCCATTTCGAAAACAATAGAGACAAGAAGTGTTTATTCATCTTCCACAAAAAAAAAAAAAAATTCATCAATCAATGTAAAGGGCAACTTTTTCTTTTGCGAGTTCTTGCATGAGTTGTTCTTGTTTTGGCAACTATTAGAGGCAATAAAACAAAACACCGAAACGTTAAAACTGTTTAAGTAAATCCAGGTGAAAAACCAAACCAATCCTCCACGTGTCATTGTATGTTTTTGAGAAAAGAAAAATTAATAAACAAAAATAAACAAGACCATAAAGTAATCCACTCCTTGTAGGGATGTATCGATACACCTCATATCATAACACGATTCAATATGATATATTCAGCTCACGATGTAATTTAATACGATTTATTCATTTCACGACATGATTCAATACGATTTATTCAGCTCACGATGTAATTTAATACGATTTATTCATTTCACGACATGATTCAATACGATTTATTCAGTTTATGATGTAATTCAATACGATTTATTCAGCTCACGATACGATTCAATACGATTTATTCAGTTTATGATGTAATTCAATATGGTTTATTCAGCTCACAATATGATTCAATACGATTTATTTAGCTAACGATGTAATTTAATACGATTTATTCAGCTCACAATACGATTCAATACGATTTATTTAGCTTACGATGTAATTTAATACGATTTATTCAGCTCACGATACGATTCAATACGATTTATTCAGCTCACGATATGATTCAATACGATTTATTCAGCTCACGATATGATTCAATACGATTTATTCAGCTTACGATGTAATTTAATACGATTTATTCAGCTCACAATACGATTCAATACGATTTATTCAGCTTACGATGTAATTTAATACGATTTATTCAGCTCACGATACGATTCAATACGATTTATTCAGCTCACGATGTAATTTAATACGATTTATTCATTTCACGACATGATTCAATACGATTTATTCAGCTCACGATGTAATTTAATACGATTTATTCATTTCACGACATGATTCAATACGATTTATTCAGTTTATGATGTAATTCAATACGATTTATTCAGCTCACGATACGATTCAATACGATTTATTCAGTTTATGATGTAATTCAATATGGTTTATTCAGCTCACGATATGATTCAATACGATTTATTTAGCTAACGATGTAATTTAATACGATTTATTCAGCTCACGATACGATTCAATACGATTTATTCAGCTCACGATACGATTCAATACGATTTATTCAGCTCACGATGTAATTTAATACGATTTATTCATTTCACGACATGATTCAATACGATTTATTCAGCTCACAATGTAATTTAATACGATTTATTCATTTCACGACATGATTCAATACGATTTATTCAGTTTATGATGTAATTCAATACGATTTATTCAGCTCACGATACGATTCAATACGATTTATTCAGTTTATGATGTAATTCAATATGGTTTATTCAGCTCACGATATGATTCAATACGATTTATTTAGCTAACGATGTAATTTAATACGATTTATTCAGCTCACGATACGATTCAATACGATTTATTTAGCTTACGATGTAATTTAATACGATTTATTCAGCTCACGATACGATTCAATACGATTTATTCAGCTCACGATATGATTCAATACGATTTATTCAGCTTACGATGTAATTTAATTGTTTTATTGTTATAGAGATGTAATTCAATACGATATATTAAGCTCACAACATGATTTGATATGATATATTTAGATCCTTTACGATTTGACACAATATATATTCAGTACACCATAAGATCTATTCAGTTCACGATACAATTTCATGTGATATATTTCACATTCTATCCTTCTGTTAACCATGTAATAACTATGATTTTTTTTTTTTTATAATAAAAAAATGGTTACAGTGCTGTTGAATATTGATACAGTATAGTGAAATTATTTTTGATATATAACATTAAATCCCTATTTTTTCTCACACCTCTACTTGGCAGAGGTATGAAAAGCATCTGAACATTTTCTTCTGTTTCTATACTCATCTTCTTTTCTACTCATTTCTACTCTACTTATCCCGTCATTTGACATGTACAGATAACTACCTAAAAATGCCTGTCAAAGCTTCTTCAACTGGACTTCATAAAACTTTTTTGATAATTGAGCAACACAAGCTGCGTGAGCGATCGGGTCACAGAGGTCAATCCCTGCATCCCATCATCCTGTGTTCTTCACTGACAGCTCCTGCTTTGGACTGAGCTGTAATATCATCATGCGGTCAAAGGTCTCATCCCAGATGATTATATGACAATCCAATTCAAAGCGGGCGAGAGGAGGGCGATGGAGAGAACGTCCATCATGACCAACTGTTAACACCTTCTCCGTGACGAAGTAGATCCTCAACAGTGTGTAACCTTCTCACCGCGACCTGTTTATAACCAACATCCAGACTCGCTCGCAACTGATGTTGTTCTCTGCATGAATTAGCCGTATTAGCAGCTCACGGCAATGTCATCCGGGTCAAAGCGAACGGAATTATAAACCAGATTAAATCAAATATCATTTCGACAACGTGAGTAGTTTAAAAATCCGAGCGAAGTCCTATGCAGAAACAATCAGGGATTTCACAGCTAGCATCCACCGGGTATTCTCAGACCCTTAGAGTCATAATGTGATCACAGTTAGGCAACACATGCTGGATTATGGACCGGTAATCAGTTTGAGAGCTCCAAGAATTTGCATAAAAAAAAAACAAACGTGTCCTTTACGGATTTGAAGAGCACATGTTGCACAATGACATTTTCCTGGTAAGATTATCCTTGTGCAAACGTCTCCTCATCCGGTGCCCCCTGTCACTCTTTTTCTTCACTCGATATGAAGATGGGGGGATTAAATACGGTCATCAATGTAGGTCGACCACATCAATCTTTGTTTTTATTACGTAAAATGTGTTATGTATATTAAGTATTTTAATGACAACTTCTCTATAGCGACACTTTCAAACTCAATGATACAAGGGGACCTTTTAGGAGACTTTTTTTTACAGTCAAGTTCGATTGGGTTTTTTTTTTATTTAGATGCTCAATCCATCATAATTCTCTCCCAGTTTGACAAAAGTTTTACTCTTATTGGAATTGCTAATAATGCTAATCTCTGTGTTTTATCTTAAACACGAGCATCCGTACAGGTCAAGTGCATGTATGGTGTAGAGTAGCTTCGACACAAAAACTAAGAGCAATAGGAGTGATTCTTTAAGAACAAAAGTAGAACATTTAGAACAAATGAGGGAAATGCAAGGTACATTAGGCTACGTGGAAGTGGCTAACTTGTCCACCGTTAGAGCTAGAATGTGAACCTTCACCTTCAGTCATCACTGTCCAAAACAAACATCGATTAAACTCTTTATAACAAGAAACCTACTCAAAAATGCCTTACAGTTTCATCCACAGTTTGTGCTTGAAATGCTAGTACACCAATTTTTGGTTTTATGGTTTTATTTTTCTTTTAACTCAAAAATCAAAAACACAAATTGAAGTTGGTCTTATTTATTTCATTATTTGTTTAGTTTTTCGGAAATATGCAATGAAAACAAACAAGCAGAAAAGTAACTAGTTTTCGCTGCCATTTAAATCTCCTCCTCTAATCACTCTACATAGATAATGTTGGTCAGACTTCAGGAAGGTTAAACACTCCAAGTCTTTTTTCTCCTTTAGTCTTCAAACTAATTCCCAAAGCATTGAGTTAACAGATTCATGAAGTCTCGACACTCTTAATAGAGACAGATGATTCTGATCGGTTAACATCATAACGCTTCAAGTTAAAAGAACCACTTAGAATGTTCATTACTTGTCAGTATTAAGTAGTTTGTTTGGTTTGTCTATTTGACTTTACCCACAAAACCCCTCCACACATCAAATTTGCCTGAAGAGGATGTAAAAAAAAGGAACGTTATAAATCCACTGTGAGTAAAACGTAATGTGGCAGAACATTTGACCTCGAGCAGAGGTCATTTCAATCACACCACCCGTAATTGCATGTTGGTGAATACTCCTCTGCAGCGTCGCTGAAAAGCCCGAGCCGAGAGTCGCTCATTTGCCGTCTCGACTACATGAGCGAGTGCTCTTTGATGTTATACGGCTCGGCTGCTCGTCCGCCTTTGAACCAGTGGGAAACTGCAGTGGATTAATGGAGATTGCAGTTGAGTCTCATGCTGTGGGCTCGCCGAGGCTATTGTGAGCGCACCATGCAGATCTGTTAATATCAACTTACCAGAAGACCACTCTGGACAATTCCCCTCCCAGTCAGCAGATATAACGGATGCTTGTTTTCAATTGCAAATTGGACGTCCTGGTTTAATTAAAAGAGGGCGCTATGGTTAGTGGAGAATATCTTTCCTAACTACAATAAACTTGATTGAAAGTGGACAAGTAAAAATTGGAATCGACTTTGTATCTATCATTTATCTAGGTTTATAAATTAGTAGTATGTACTATGTGTCTGCATCGTCTTAGTCTTCACTTACAGTTAATTGAAAAGGTCAAGAAAAGGGGGGCAAAAGGGGGGCAGAAGACCCCCTTGAAAATGGAAATGCGTCCAATTTCAATTATATTTATTTAAAAAATAAGTAAGTTGAATTTTTAAGAATTGTAAGGGGGCACTAAGAGGGCAAAGAACCCCCATGAAATATGCCAAATTTTGATCAAATATGACATTTTGATTTTCCTAATTTTAGCTCCTTTTTGCAATTGGAAACCCCACAAACTGTCTAAATGTACTCCTTTTTTTTAAAACCTTTCACTCTCAAAGGTTTTCTGTGGTATTTGCTTTTCATACCAGGTATTTCAGCTAGTGATGCTGATGAACAAGTGTATGCATTATTTCAGTAATGAATCTATTTTTAAAAATATATAAATACGTTGATTTAATTCACTTGAATTTCTCTTTCTATTAACTGTGAAAGAAGAAGTTCTAAGAAATTTTTTCATCATCCACTGTGGTATTCTGGAATTCTCATCACTTACAACGCGAGCGTTAGATAGCTCCAAGGAAATTACATCAAGATATGAGATTATCCGTTTGTGCAGTGTAAGCTTATTCAGATGTTTCTATCTTCTCGCAATCAGTATCTTTGTCAGTGCCGGGCCAAAAAAAAATGGAAACTCTTCCGGAGAGCGAGAAAAGACAACGTTGGTCAGGACCGGGGTGAGAGAGAAAAAAAAAAAAAAAAAAAAACCTTCGCATGAAGTCTGGATGTCCTCATTATGATCGATGCGTCGCCTGCTGTGATATGAAGACATGCACTCATGCACGCAGACGCTGGTAAAAATAGTTTCCCTCGGTTGGATCCACCTTGCGAGTCATTGAGCAGGAGCAGCGCCGACTGTGAGGCACAATTTAATGCAAGACAAGACAAGCAGCAATACAAATGTGCCAGTTTGTTCATGACGGGACCTCACGCTGAGCTGATGAAGTAACAACAATATTTAGGTCAAGCTATTAGATTGGTGTGAAGTATTCAGGCTTATTAATCGGAGCAATTATACGGACATGTGGCTAGTTTAGAGTTCTAAAGGAAATATTAACCCGTATTCAAACATGTGTTATTTATGTAAGCAGTTAGCATTGATGTGTTGGTGAGGCCTCATGATTTATCTGTATATTGAAGAAACTGTATCTTGATACAGTGTCTTTATCCTGAAAGACCACTAGATGGTGCTCTCCGCTTCATCATTTTTGGTATCACATTTCATAAAATTTAGACATTTTATCATGATAAAAATCTTCACTACACAACTGTTTCATGAGGCCTTTTCAACCCATCACTAATGTTAGTGGTTAGCACCTATATTACAAGTACTACAAACTAGTATTTCATACTCATAGCCATCTTAGAAATGCAGTTTTGTGGTCAAGAGGTGGAATTTGGGGATGAATTATTACATTTAGTTCAGGTTATTAGCTACTACCGCGGCTAATATGAGATAATTTTCGAAGACATGTAAACCATGCCCTTAATTATGCAATAAAAAACTAGATTTTTTCGACTATTTTTGAATAAATGCTAAGTAAGATAAGATTACTTTATTAATCCCACAGTGGGGAGAGCACATGGTCAGTCATACTCTTGTATTTTAGTATTTTGCAGTCATGGCCCCTGGATATGCAGTTTTTTTTTTTTTACAGTATTATTTATTATTTATTTTATGTTAATTCAGGAAAACGAATGAACAGGAAAATAATAAAAAGAAAAATGTAAAAAAAACAAAAACAAGCAGTAGTGAAATAACTATTTAAGGAACCAGGAAGTAAATATTTAACGTAATTTAACGCCATAAAATGACCTCTGTTCTTTTTTGCATCCAGCCTCAAGTGGACACTCGATGAATTGCAGTTTTTAGTTCTTCCACACTGGCTTTAACTTTTTAAAATGTGGCGCCTTGGATTCACCTCATCAAATAAAAACATAGGTTAGATTATTGAGTTTTACTACTAATATGCTGGGGAAAAATTTGTGTTAATTACATCGAGAAAATGACTTTCACAACTGCCTTGGCCCGGGGCTCGACCTTGTTCGACACATACAAATTAGCTAGAAAAAAAATTGGGTTACTGATGAAAAAAAACAAAAAAAACAGAGCTTAATATGTTCCCACAGTTGTTCCGAATGTTGCTGTGCCGGTTTGTATCAGTCATGCATGTGGCAGGAGCTTACCCTAGGAAGCATTTTGGCAGTTTGGCAGCTCACTGCAAGGTCACCACAGTTTAACAGGATCAAAGTTGCGTTCTCACCTCTGATTTAACGGTATCAACGTGACACGAGGGCCGGCTGTGATATTTCATGAGGTCTTCAGATGCATCTTCATTAACACCTGGCTTTGGTCACGTGTGCACTTTGATCCGAGCCAAAATCTTTCCACCTAAACGCTGCTAAATACAACAAAATCGGGCTGAAAGCTACATGCCTCTGAGCCAAAGAAAAGAGATTCATTTCATCAGCATTTTCACCATCCGTCCGCCCTGAATTAATCACAGATTACGGGGGCATTGGATGGAAATGTGACTTTGGATATTGAAGATCACATAGTCAACGGCTATATAGTGTCTAATTCCCTTGGATTTGCAGCACTGCCAACACAGGCGACGTGCCTTTCAGCCAAAAGCGAAGTTTAATCCGGCAACTCCGTCCTCCCGCTGTCTGGCAGAGGACAGCCTGGATGTTTCCCTCTAAAGAACCAGCCTCGTCATAAAAGTCAGACGACGTCTGCGACGACAATTACGACGTGAAACCTTCGCAGATGTTTCGTCTTTAAGATCCGTGGCACAATAGTTGGAGCGGTAGATTTTTTTTTTTATAACCCCTGGTTGTTGATTCGTGTGTCTGTCATCAAACTGCTAGACCGTATGAATCAAACAGCATTAATAATGCAGGTTATGTTTAGTAGACAAAGATGTATGAAGGCAGCTGAGTGTGTTCCGCTGTTCCTTAATCCAAATAAATATTTATTTCCCCATAACTATTTCCCTTTATGTAGTTTTATGCCAGGATGCGAAACTTTTAAGGTTGATATATTTAACTACTATGATTAGAAGAGTTAGCTTCTCAAAACAGAGGGCATCATATCAAGTTCCATTAGCCTAAGCTTAAATATTTAGACATGAACACATCTTCTCTTATTTCTGCTCTTGAACCAATTTCAAAAACTTGATTGTTTTAGAACAAAAATGAATTGATTATAGTGTAGTTTTTTAATATATAGTTGATACATACAAGCAACCATTAAAACCCAAAACTTACTTAAAATAGCTTCGCAGGCTTTTAAGCAACACGTTTCCCACTTTCTTTGTATGCCGATGATAAGTGGAAGTAATTGGCTGATTAGGCTTCATGAAACAACGTCCTTATTTTTGTCAATAGATGGCGCCCTCTGTTACACAAAATTTGGCTCTGAACCACTAATTCAATAAGACATTACCCTAACTCTAACCTACTCGTCCCTGAAGATGAAATTTCAGTGGGTTCCAAACCATCGGACCTGGGCCCAATAACGGTTACCACTCAGGCATTTCTAACTGTGCCTCGGAGAATGAAAAAATTATATAGATATATACTTAATATACACTATAATCCACTTGGATCAGACTGAAGATCCTGTGTAGGCACAAACTTCTGTAAATGTCGTAGTAAAGTTGATTTTTCTTAAAGCAAAACGTCTTCAACCACTTTGCAGGGGCCCGGTACTGGTCCTTGAGGCATTTATTATCGAAAAAATATATATAATTTAAATGTTGTTGTATTCATTTCCCCAAAGTAATATTAGTTTGTGACTCTTAATGGTCCAAAAATAAACATATCAACTGTCACAGCCTAATTGTTTCTGCTGATTCAGCCTTTTTTTTTTTTACGTATTATGTATTTTTCATGCACTGAAAGCTATTTTCATTTTTATGGCTGTGATGCGTTTTAATTTTTGCTTCTTATATTATCGGAATATATTGTCGATGCGTAATAATGCAACATGGAATTAAATGGCATGTATGTAAAAAGGAAATTTAAAAAAAAAACTTCTTTAGTATACGTTTCGAATACGTTAAATCCAACCAATGTGAATGTGATGAGTTCTGAGGCACATTTTGAATTGGTTTATTTAGCAATTTATATGTTAATACCTCCTGTCCCGGCTGTAGAGATACAACAATGATGCACACGCGTGGCTATACAACATAATTGGAACAAATCTGGGCAGCTAGCTTCAGGTTAATATATTTCTGAAGTAATAAATGGTTTATGGCAAAACTGTGAGTCATTAGCTTTACCGAGTCAGTAAAAGGAGTGGAGAGTATGTATTTACATAATGTATCATTGTAGTACTCCCTGGTTGAAAGGGGGTTTCACTGATAAACGCTTGAATTAAGTTCACTTTTAACAAGCATGATGTTGCCTTCAGTTTCTCGGACGTTAATGGGATTTTTGAAGGATCTTTTTTTGACTAAGAATGTGCAGTTATTGTTCATTTTAACTGATTTAAACACGCAAGTTTAACCCAACTCTGTGATTTATCAGTCATAAAGTTTTACTAAAATTGTCTCTGTGGAGTTCCAGAGGTGAAAATTCATGACTCAGTTTTGAATGACAGCCTGACTTCTTAAATTATTGATTATGACCGTCTCATTTCGTCATCAAATATAGGTGTGCTAGCATATTTTGCTAGCAAAATCAGACAGTTCAGCATTTTGACCCTTGTGTTATCTCAGGGTATGTATTTCTAGAAGCCATGGAGGTCATTCACCTTGACCCAGAAGCAACACAAGGGATAATAAATGATGTCTATCTTTTTTTGTGTATTTTTTTCTCTGGATGAAAATAAAAACGCACCATTCTCCTACATAACCAGTTACTTAAACAGCAAGTTAGTACTTAAGAAATGGTTTAAAAATAAGTGATAAATAAGTGAAAATAAGGACCAATGTCAGACTTAATCACACAAAGAGCCAAAAACCAAATTCCAGCTTACCGGCTGATGAAAACAGGAAGTAGTAGTAAGTGGGTTGTATTCCAATATTGTAAGTAAGTATTTGTAAAGTAAAGCGCCTTTCTCAGACGAGGGTCACAAAGTTCTTTAACAATCAAAATCAATACACAGTTGGAAAACTCAGAGACATAGAGATAAACACAGCAGCCCCAAGAAAATTAAGAAAAAAGCCTGCACGGATAAAAAGGTCTTAAGATGTTTTTTGATCCTGAATTTTTTGGATCCTGAGAGAAACTGGCAGCCAATGCAGAGTTTTAAGGTTGGGGAAATGTGAGTTTTTCTACTAGAGCTGGTCAGAATTATTGTGCAGTGAGTTGATATTGTCTCATTTATCTCAAAATCCCTTTCCTATTTATGTATTCATTTATTTTTTGTTATTGGAATTTATAATTGTTTAAGAATATCTGTCACATAGCCTTTTTTTTTATTTAAATTGGCTCATTTTTTGGGAATATAAAACCATGAGTTTTTCTTTTTTATTTTGAATTCAGTTCATTTCAACCATTCCCTACTAAACATCGTTTTTTGGCTTTTTTTTTTTTGCTTAATTATCTAAACTGTGATTTCCTGAACCTTAAAAACTACTCAAACATATATTAGAAAATAAATTTCCGAATCCTTATTAGCCACCGTAAGTGTGTTACTGTTCTTCAAACAAGCTGTGGGGTGGCTTCTCTAATCTCCATAATCTTCTCCCCGGATCAATATAATGTGGCTGATATTGAGTGAGAAGAATCAATAGACATATGACTTGAATCCTCTGCGGTCATTATTTTTCATTTGCACCACATTAAAAAAAAAAAAAAAAAAAGGTGAAGAAGAATGCGGTTGTTGCGGCAAATACTTAAACAATTTAAGGCGTATAAAATCAACGTCCCGCTAACACAGTGTTTAACAACCTCCGGACTCCAAGTGTAAATTGAAGGCAATAAACTTGTTGGCAACAAGCGTTATAAATTGAAACGCTCCAAATAGAACCCATTAAGTAAAAAGCTTTAATCTCTTCTCTGTAAGACTTTATAGAGCAAAGTAGATAAAGTCCAGCTTTCATTAATATTGTCAGAGAAGTTTTCATTGTGTCTAATATCTTTTTTTTTTTTGACACGGTGGCTGTTTTTTAGCCTTCATAACAGTTGACTCTCTCACACTTTGGCTTTGTTTCAAACAGATCAAGTGAGAACATCCTGGACTGAGACGGCTCCCTCGTCCAATTACTGCCCTTGTTTCCAGCCTGCAGCCCATCGACTGCGCCACAGCTTAGAGGATCATTTGTCACACCCATACTCTCTCTCCTGTTTCCTCTCATTCTTTTTTTTTCAAACTCAATTTTCCATGCATCATCCTGCCCCACGATGGGTCATTTGTCTCTGAGTGAAAACTCTACAAATTAAGCTAATGGACGTCGCGATTTCAGCCCCGGAATTTTTGGGGGTTTTAGCATTTGGCAGTCAGATGTATGCGCGCCATTACAGGACCAATAAAAACGCCAGTGCAGTCATAACAATCTTTTATTGCATAAGTCAACTCCACTGAGCAGACATTGACGCGCAGTCTTGAGCCAAATGTGTCCTGAGAAGCAAGTGTTGGCAGAGTGAGCCATTTTTTTTTTGATTTTTTTTCTTTTCCTCACACCAGCAGAGAGAGCGAAATATTCACAGGAAATGGAGAGACACTGATTAGTTATTACCCCCTTGACTCTTAATCCAGTTTACAATAGTACAACTTCAACCATGCAATTTGACTTCAAAGGTTTTGAACCGCGGCCAATTATGTTGCATCCAAGAGTTCCTTTTCAAACCCCCCGCCCCACACCCACCCCCCAAAAAAAAAGA
Source organism: Callionymus lyra (assembly GCF_982586985.1). Classification (NCBI taxonomy): domain Eukaryota; kingdom Metazoa; phylum Chordata; class Actinopteri; order Syngnathiformes; family Callionymidae; genus Callionymus; species Callionymus lyra. The sequence goes on from NC_141831.1 coordinate 14,257,308, forward strand.
AGTCAAAGAGAATACTAATTAATATCAATCCGGAGCCAGAGAAAATAAATCTTGTAGCTTGTGAACCTGAACACGTGCCCTTCTCTGTCAGCCTTGGAAACGATGGCTAAAAACTCCTCGTACAGCAATTACAGTTTAAAGATCCAGACGCTTGCGGTGTTGCTGGATAAAACTTGATGATGACGTAGTGGCGTCTCTACATTGGGGGCAAGAGCCCCCCAGGAGATGGCGCTATGGAACAGGATAAAAATAACTGCATAATTTGTCTTCGTTGTAGAGCAATAACCTTTATAATAATATTTTATTGAGATTAATATTGTACTGTACGTTCCTAAGATGACCTCAGTTGACTCTTCCATTTTGGCCGCACTCTACTCTCTTGTTCTTGACTAATTTTTCTTTAGTTTATTTATCTGTTCATTTGCTAGTTTTGTTGATGTGAGTTGTTGAATAGTATAATTTCGTCTGTGGTCTGTTATTCGCTTCACGTTTGGGTTTATCCCATCGCAGAAGTCTGACAGTGGAAACTCAACTAATTGGAAATGTGTGGATGGATGATGGATGGACGGACGTATGAATGGATGGATAGGTGGATGGGTGGACGGATGGATATGTGGGTGGATGGATGGATAGATATGAGGATGGATGGATGGATGGATATGTGGGTGGATGGGTGGCTTGATGGATGGATGATGGATGGAAGGATATGGGGGTGGGTGGATGGATGGATGGATGGATGGATGGATGGATTGATGGATGATGGATTTAAGGATATGTGGATAGATGGAATGATGATACTGTATGTGGGTGGATGGATGGATTGATGGATGGAAGGATATGTGGGTGGATAGATGATGGACGGAAAGATATGTTGGAGGATCGGTGGATGGATGGATGATGGATGGAAGGATATGTTGATGGATGGATGGATATGTGGGTGGGTGGATGATGGATGGATATATGAATGAAAAGATGGATAGATGGATAGATGGATTGCATTGGTGGTTCTCTCATTTGTGCTACAATTAAAGCAGCAATACGTAACATTTTTTAAAACATTTTTATAGTTTCATTTATTCTGTAATGATTGTTCCAAATTGGGATTTTCTCTCGTGTCGTATGATATAATATGAAATATGATAAATGCATGAGCTGTCTCAGTGATTTTCTCTCAATAAAAATGGTTACATTGTGTTCCTAGAGTAAAATAATCCTAATTATGTAACGTGTACTAGACCTTCTCTCTTTATTTTGTAGCTTATATGTCTTTAGTTGATTAAGCTTCGCAACAGTTTGATTTACATTCAGAGACAGTAGATGTTTGTTGACAAACTTCAAACATTCCTGGATTCTTTCTTGACGATTCTTCTTTTAATCTTTCTTCTACTAACCATTACTTTGAGAATGTTCCTTCTAAGCCTGTGTTTATTTATATGCCTTTTAATTTTTAACGTAATGCTTATAATTTAGGACAAGAATTTGTCCCAAATGATATATAGTGTTATTCCTCAACAGTCTTGTCTGATCACACAAACGGCTTGTGTCAGCAAAAAATCGTACGTTGTTTTTATGCTAGTTTGACATTCTAATCAAAGCGGGACTTAAAAATGACGATGGGAGGTTTTTATGAATGTGTATTGGCAAGAGTGAGGCGAGTAGTATCCTCTCATCCTCAGTCACTGCGAGGATCCTGCAAGATTCAATTGTTCCTTTAGCTGCGTAGAATGGAATGACTACTGCCATCTAGCGACCAGATATTTAATTGTGACAAAAAAATATTATATTGTATATATTTCCATGTAAATTGCAAAGAAAAACATTAATAAAGCCAATAATATATATATATATATATATATATATATATATATTGTAAAATAAATGAACGAGCAATGTGATTATTTGCATGATAATTATTATCATTATTATAATTAAAAAAATAAAATATTGAATAAAGCCAATAATATTAATATTGCGACGCATCCATGTATCGATATTACTGCTGGAGTCGACTGTATCCTCTTGTCCTTAGTCATTGCCAGGAAGTTTTATTGCAACCCAAAAATTAAATCAAATAATTACTGTGATAATATGAATTTTAATTGTAAAACATGTTGAAATTGAACCATATAAATAACTATAAATAAAATATGATTTGAAAGCCAGAAAAATGAAATGAAAACTACTACTTTGTTTGTTTTTTTAAGCATCTTTATTTACAGTTTGCTCAACTTTATTTTAAGCCTATTCACTCTGCAGGAATGGACAGAAAACACCAGAGAACTTGGCCACAAATCCCAGTGCTAAGAGTACAAAAAAAACATTTGTTTTCCTGAGTGTCAAACACAGTGTGAAGTGGATAATATGCAGCTAATTTCCTGCAGCAAGTGTCTCTCCAACATCCGACCGCTGGAGAAAAAAAAAACAAAAAAAAAAAACAGCATTTGGCTCGGGATGGTTCTGTGTTCGGCGGGGAAAGCTTTTTGGGGACACGGGGAGAGAATTGAGGCTTATATAAGTGTGGAAGATCAGGACATCCAAGCCAGAGTCCACAGCCTTTGGAGAGGAGAGGCAGGAGCGAAGGATGGGGGACGAAGGGGGGGGGATGGGAGGTGGGCTTCAGCTGAGAACATTCCAGGAAACTCAGCGGTATAATCTTCTTATCCATGATGATTGGTTCGTGTGTGCAACATCCATGTTTGTTCACAAGAGGTTTGTTTGTCCTACTTGACTTTGCTCCTCCTCATCCTCCTCCTCCTCCTCCTCATCTCCTCTCCTCTGTCCTTCACCTTCCCTTCCTGGGATGTGACCCTCACCTCTCGTCTCATCGCCCACTCGTTCCATTTTTTTTTTATTTTCCCAATTAGTGCGTCTCTCCTTTTTTTAGCCGGTGTTCCCTTGCATCATGAAAGTGACCCTCCACACAAGGAGATGAGGGTGATTCTCTCGCCCCCTGGCCACGGTCGAGGATGTTGGATAGGACGGTGGGAGGGAGAGGAGAGGAGGATGGAGAGGAGGAGGGTTTTTCTTTTCCTTTTTTTTTTTCAGCTCCAGATTCTGCTGATTGTGGGAAATTATACCCCCTAATTTCACCTGCATCTCCTGGAAACAAAAGCTGCAGGAGGGAGGAGGAGGAGGGCGAGATAAGAAAGTATTTCACCGGGTGATAAGAGGAAAGTGAGGGATGGAAGATGGACAGAGAAGAGAGAAACTAGAGGAGAAGGTTTGGGGTGAAGCCAGACAGAGGAGGAGGTGGGGGGAGAGAGAAACCCACCCTTTTTCTTTTTTATTGGGGGTATTCCATCCATCACTGAAACACACACCGTAAATACAAGCACTTGAACCGACCTAAACACCCACTTTTAATTCTTAAACCTCACTAAAGTAGGTTTTGTCACCGGCTGTATTCCCCTCCATCTCTGGTTTCCACCCTGGCTTACCTCTCCCCCGTTGACAGTCTTACCCACCGTGACTATCTCCCTCTGACAGAGACGCTACAGGATTAGAGATAGAGGGTCACGCAGCAGTGTAGTCGGCCAGCGCCTCCTGCTGCACGCCGAGCGGAACTGACATCGGAGCTGTGCTGCATCATTGACACGTCAAGGACATTTTTTTTTTTTTTTTTTTTTTTTGATCAGCTTCTTCAGCTGCGTCTGAGAACAAGGATTTGTACTTATTGGTGTACCTCAAGAGTTCAGTGGTACTCGAGGGAATATCCATCACATCATGGAATTAATTTGGAGATATTGTCTTTGAAAACATGAAACATTGAAACATGTTTTACTCAAAGTGAAAACCTCTGGTACGACAGAAACAGTTCATTATAAGTATTTGAATTGATCGATTGAAGTCGACCCCCAAAAGCCCGCAAGTTGGTAGAAAGTAAACAATTCAAAATAAAAATGTGTTACCTATATATATATATATATATAATATGTCTATCATTCATTTTCGACCGCTTTATCCCTTACTGGGGTAAGGTAAAACTTTATTGATCCCTCAGGAGGTCTCCTTCGTGGGGAGACTGGAGCCTATCCCAGTATCATAGGGCGAGAGGCAGGGGACACCCTGGACAGGACGCCAGTCTGTCGCAGGCCACACAAATAAGGACAACCATTCACACACATTCATACCTATGGATAATTTCCCAAAGTTCTCAATCAACCTCTGTATGTTTTTTGACTGTGGGAGGAAACCGGAGTGCCCGGAGTAAACCCACGCAACACGGGGAGAACATACAAACTCCATATATATGTGTATATATATAATGAACTTCAACTCTCCTGACTCGCTCACACATTTCAAATGTTGAAGTCTTCCTCTCTAAGATGCAATAAGTCCCTTATCATGACCATGTTTTAAACGTATTCCTTTATAAAGTTCTTCCCCGTCTGGAATCTCGAAACAAGAGGTTACGAGAGCGGAGTCCATTATGATAATGGAATAATGGCTTCACTCCTCCTCCAGCCAGTTGTAATCATGCCCCTTTTTTTATACAGCGGGTCCCTTGCAGGTGAAGACTTCCGGGATTGATGACGCGTGGTGACAATCTTTGACGCTTATGGCTATTGATGATGTTATTCTATTCGTTTTTCTCTTTCTCTGTAATTAACATTTAGGATCCTATTAAATACATTTCACGTATAATTCTACAGTGTCTTATATCAAATTATTTCCATGTCGTTTTCCCTAAACTCCCATATAGAATTAGCCCCTATGGAATTAATTATTTTAAAGCAGCACTATGTAACATTTTGACATATATTGTCCCCTGTATTTTCTGTAATCATTTTTAAAAGGTCTCTATCCGTTACTTTAATGATGCTCTTGACTTTGCAACTTCGCCGTTGGCAACTTGCCTGGAGAGTCTGTGAAGATTAAACTAGAAACTGAATAAATTGCAAATTGCAACGGCGCAACGGAATAGCAAAGACATTGCACTGTTATGACACTAGGTGAGCCAGACTTTTTTTATATATACATTATTGTCACTCGGAAAAACATTATTATTGATTTATTATGGAATTTTACTATTGTAGTGTTGAAATAGATTCATTGCTGTTTCATTAATTTATAAAACATACTTGAATATTTTATTTTTTTCGGTGAAGTCGTTTTCAAAAAAAGACAATTTCCGTTACGAGTCAAAAAAGAACCCGGCATGATGGAGCTTATACATGAGGATACACACAAAAAAAAACTCCTCATCATCAATAGAACACAGATAACACGATTCACCATGACATGGAAGCGTCTCTGCTCCCTCATGAAATATTCATGTAGGCATGTGCGGAAACTGAGCGTATTCAAAAAAGAAATGCTGACTGAGAAAATGACTATTAATAGGTGAGAAGGAAAAGCCTGAAACTTTGATCTGGAGTCTTTGAACAAGACATCCGGGACGGAAAAAATACTATATGAATAGGAAGTATACGCTGTTTTTGTTTAAGAAGGTGGCATATACAGTAGCTCTATAGAAGACATTGGGCAACCGGCCTGTATTTGTTGTTTCTGAACTGAAAATCTAACTTTCTTCATTTCTTTTAGGCTTTTAAAAAAAAAGTTTGTTGGTCTTTTTTGGGAATTTGTCTTGCCGCTCTTATTTTTGAAAAAAAAGAATAGTTTTTGTGTATTTTATTGTCATATTTTTTTATTTTAATGTTGATTTTCCCCCCTCTTTTTTTAACAATTGATTTTGGCTTGACGGTCCCTTACCATAGTTAAAGTGTAATGTCAGTAAAATGTCGCAAATCTGCAACATTTTTCAAACGTCTCCTGCTCTGGCATATGTTCACGTAGAAACACCATTCAAACTTTAAAATGTAGATAAAAGTCCAAATGAATCACGGGGGGATTTGACTCTTTTACAGCTTTCATATTTCTTTCGTCACAGGGCAAAGCGCACAGCCCACCCTCACGATCTCTCGGCGTGGAATTGTCTAGTATGTTTTATAGTTCTATAAATTTCATACCTGATATGAAATGTCATAAAAACCACAAAGTTTTCCTCCCCTTAACCCTTTGGTTTGACAAACTTTCTACTTATGTGAATGTACTTTAAAACGGTTAAAACTGGAGTCCGTTTCCGTCGCTCCAACGCGACGTCACCTCCGGGTCTTAATACTTTGCTTTATGGAGAAAAAAAGGTCAATGTAGAGTGTAACGGGTCGTTTATACGCCGCTTCAAGTCAAACAAAGATGCAAGCTTTTGCGATCGATCGGACGCGCTCTTTGCCGGCAGCTCTACAGGTCGATAGCTCCGGGAAACACGGTCCCGAATGATAGAAAGATCGCTATATTTAAGGCAAATTTCCGGCCCGGGAAGGCCTCCCCCTATCGCCCTATTGGTTCCTTCAAACTCCCTGTGTCACGATATCCTGTGGAGAGTCCTTCCTACTTTGTTTCCTTTTCTAATCATTCAAATGTTCTTTGGTGAGGGTTACTGTCTCCTAGTCCCCCCCTCACGGGTGTGTCCCTGTTTCGTTCTTTTGATCCACGACCCAAGGTGTGAAAAGGTCAGACAAACACGTTTAAATAACCGTTGTCATGACTCTACGTCTGTTCCAAGCTTGCCTTGAAAACGGTGTGTCAGTCTGGAGTGAAATGTTGATTGTGAATGTGTATTCAAACTTTAAGCTCTTAGATGAAGCTAGTCATTTATACTTTATATTTTGATCATCTTTTTAACATTAATTTAAGTATGGCGTATACGTATAGTGTATAATAATTTTTAATCTAACAACTTATTGATATTCACAAAAAAATAAAAATACAGTATCATCTTTAGATAGATAGGATGACAAATAAACTAAAACATGCTTAAACCTGTGTCAGTCCAGCCGTAAGAGTCTTCATCAGGAGAGGAAGCCTGGAGTGAAGCACATACTACAAGTTCAAAGAAAGTTTAGCACAAAAAAATATACATATTTAAGAATCCGCCAACACTAAAACTTAGTCCAGAGTTCATAAATAGACCAGAACAGAAAAGTCCGAAAGAACAAAGAGGGCTTGGTGTGGGTAGTTTGATAACTCTGGCTGCTCTGAAGAGATTGGAAAATATATATATAAAGAAAAAAGTACATCAAAAGAAGCATTAAGGGGTGAGCAGAAAACAAGCGTTGAACAGTTCAGGGAATGGGCTTGTTTTGAGCAGAACCGTAGATTAGTTGATCAAAGTCAACCGAGGTGAAGCTCGCCATAAGTGACTCGGACAGACGGAAGCAATCGACCAGATCGCGAGATATCGCGCTCGTCTGTTTACCCCGTGTCCCGGCACACTCCGGCGACGGGAACATACTAATCCTTAAACCTCTCTCACTTCATCGTCCTTGTCGAATATGTGCTAATGGTGTTGGAGGGAAGAGTGAGAATCCTTCGCTAAGTAATTCGCGGAGAGTGCGAGTCGAACGACGGAGAGCGAGCCTGGCAAAGCTACAGCGTTTCACTGCAGTGGTTTTAAAGCCTTTAACGTGATTTCGCTCATCCTATTAAAGACATATCCACGGATAGAGGGACCGTACTGGAGGGAGGGGAAGAAGGATGGAAAGGGAAAGTGAGAGGGAGGAAGATCAAATGGATGTTTAATGTAGAGAACAAATCATCATCCCGGTGTCGTTGATTCAAGCAATCAGAGTTCTAACTGCTCTCATCCGTCACCTCCGTAGATTGGACTGAGTGACCTTTGGAGGCTCGACCGCTCTGAGCACCTCGGCCTTTGTGCGGCGCAAATCTGTTATTAGTGCAAATAAGGAACGGTTAGTTGATCGTTTCTTAACCTCCGTCTACCTCTTACAGCAGTTTGTCGTTTCACTAAGAATCCTGGCGCCTCATGTACGAAGAAGTTCATGGATAGTCTACTAAAAACGGTCTAATCCAGAAAATGGTGCACGCACAGAAATATACAACAAATACAAGCACTTTTTATTTGTACATCCCAATTAACGTAGAATTAATCGCAGACTTGTTCGTCCCTTTCCACGCCCTCATTTACATATTGAAAGCATATTTAAATGAAGAAGGGTCCGTGATTCTTCTCTCCACGATAAGAAAAAACAAATGAAAACATGTATAAAAACTGGACTTAAAGTTTATATTCTTTCTTTTTAAACATTTCTGACATGGATCACATACTTACATTTTAATGAGTGCAGACAAGCTCCTGTGTAAATGTTTATATTTTACATACACAGTTATTAAGGCGAATCATTTATTTACAGAGAAGATCCGGGGGTTAGTTGAAACATCTTGAAATGGAGTTTAACAAGAATAAACTGTAAATCAGTAACTTAAAGCAGTGAGTATTGTTAATGAAGATGATCTGATCGTCTGAGCTTTATATGAAGTTGTTGTGTAGCTGCGCAACACCCCCCCAAATTATTATTAGATTTATAAAATAAAAGCGATTTGTTTACAAATCACAAATGAAAAAATCATGTGACGGTGTATTTATATAAGTGTGTTTGATCACATGAGGGAAACGGGCTTCAGCTGCTTTCATTCTGCAGCTTCACTTTTATAAAACTGACGTGATGTTGTTTCACAAGAACGTCTGTGACTCTCGTAGAGAAAGACTTGAAGCGATCAGACGTCATTTTGTTCGTTATATTATAAAAACAAGCTCATAATTCGAAACTGAAGTGTAGTGAAGTTAGTGAGTACTAATAAAACCTACTACTAGTACAATAGGGACGACCATTTATATTAGTTTGGAGTGACAAGATTTTGAATCAGCGAGTTGAAATTGGACGCCGGGTTGTTTGTGGTTCTCACTAAAGAAAGGTTAGAGAGTTTGTCCTCTATTAACACTACCCCTCACAAAGGGCCAATAAATTATCCATCGCAATTAAAGATGTGAGCCACCGAAAATGATAGTTTAATAGTCATTTGTAAGATTTGATCAAAAACCTTCAAAGAAACTGTATTTAAAACGTCTAATTTAATTAGTAATTTAAGAAATTAATTACGTTTTAAGTGTCTCCAAATGACTCCTTTTGAAAGTTCGAATGCTTTAAAAAACCAGGATTAAAAATGTACTTGATAACTACATGAATGATTTATGCCGTAGCCTTGTGTAACCTCTGCTTCTGAGGTTTTCTCTGACATACAGGCAACCTCCAGGACTAGCTTAGAATTCAAAATTGAATTATATTCAGTTGGATTACTGTAAAAGCTTATAAAATGTAAAATGTATGCAAACGTTTTGGCACCCTTGACTATTTTCCATTCGTTTAGAAATCATTATGTGTTTCCATACGTCAGCTGATTGACACAGGGATGTTTCAGTTACATTAGGTTTATTGGATTCTGGATGAAGGTATTTTTGACTATTACTCTTTACAAAACATCTCCAGTTCGGACAGGTTCTGAAGGTTCTTTAAATCTTCCGACAGATTCTCTATGATGTTCAGGTCTTGGGACTGGGACGGCCATTTCAAAACTCTGGGGTAAAGATACTTTCAAAAGATGTGTGTGTGTAAAACAAGTTTGTCTGTGCCTATATTTTAACATTTGTGTTTTTTAGATTCGTCCTGAAATCATCTATGATGAAAAACTGACTCCAAATTTTAAACTAAAAGTACAAATCGTAACATTATGCGTCTGTATCAAAAGTACGAATCACAACTAAGACTTAAAACTGTCAAGAATACATCAAAAGAGTCGTAGGTATTATATATCGAGCCAGGATACAATGATTTGTCAGGACACAACTTGTCTTCTTGCTAATGAATATTTAACTTCTATTTCTTATTTACATATTTATTCTGTACTGACACCACAAATAAAAGTTTGTTATTCTGATATTTGATTCTTTATTTATTTACGCCAATAAATCACTCTGAAAACACGTAATCCTAAATTATGTTTATATTAGTTTAGAACAAAATAAAAGTTTGAATCATGTTTGAGGTTTGCCCGTTCCATGCTGCCAAAATGATGTTGGGTTGCAACTTATGCAAAAATTGTACTAAAAGGAATACAATTCTAAGTTTGTCTCTCTGCTCATTTTTGGCAGTTTTTTGTCACAGCTGTAATTCGTACTCTTGATACAGAAGTAGGTCTGGGTGTTGTACGTTGGGTCTTCTGTGGCACCGGCCAAAGTGCTTTGGTAAAACCGATCAGAAAATGCTTTGTCGACCAAAGTTTCAGTACCAACCCGGGAACAAAACATAATAATCTTTGGATTTCTGGAGAAAAATGCGACAAAGTAAACATCTATTGTGAACATTGTTAGACAGTGTTCTTTTGCGTTTTAATTTGTTATTTATTTTACCATATATTTACCATATATCTTGAGAGGAAATGTAACAAAGCTAAACAAATCTACTCAATATTTGTACTTTGTGTTACTTTATTTTTTTTCTGTTAGAATTAATCTCATGCAATTGGTATCTAAAAAGTATGGTTGATTAATCGGTATCGAAGTGAAGGTATCATAAATCTTTGATCGATGCCCGTAACCGAAGTGTAAAATTCCGATTCATGCTCAAAATTTTGAAAATGTAACTTTTTAATGTCATAATGTCATAATGTTTGTGTATGTGGTAGTCATTTGTTTTTGTTAACGATTTCATGACGTATCTGAAATTACACAGACATTTGACAAATAGGAACAGATTTCATCCAATTCAAAAATATTGAAAATCACAGATGTATTTTTGAAAGTTTCATTACCCAATACAGAACCCTGTATTTGTTTCTCTACTGTGTGTTGCTTTGTCTTGATTAGAAATCCTGCTCCCTCTTCAATTTTGTTACTGATTCTTGAACATTATTCTCAAAGTGTGGGGATACCAACTTTTGTACTAGATCTGGTTACACAGCCCAACAGCATGATGGAACCTCAACCCAATTGTAGCCTACATTAGGCCCCGTGTTGTTATCTAATAACTCAATCTTTGTCCAAAGCATCTTGTTCCAAAATAAAGCCAGATTTTCCAAACCATTGACAGCGAGATGAAGTTCTAGGGCTGTGTCCTAAATCGGGCACTTCTGCACTTAGACTAAGTATTTTGAGTGCATTTGGGTCCGATTAGCAGTGTGCGAAAAATGTTGTGCGCACTGAAATGACTAGAAAATTGAGAGTGGATGGAGGGACACTTTGCGCTTGATGGAGTCTACTGACTCCTTTAAGAAACATCTTAAGACGTTTCTATTTGTTCAGGCTTTTCCTTGAATTTCTCGAACTCCTGTGTTGTTCTCGGTGTTGTCTTGATATTTGAAGTATGTACTGTTTTGAGTATTGTTTTGATTGTTAAAGCGCTTTGTGACCCTGGTCTCGAAAAGCGCTATATAAATAAATATTACTTACTTACTTACTTACTTACACTTTCTCCCCTTAACGGCCGCCATCTTGGTGACGTAGATGACGCTAAACGGAAGCTACGTCACTGACGACGCGTCTTCAGAGAAGATACTGACGAAAATGTCCAGAGAAAAACACTAATTTTAACACAAACAACAGAATGAAACACAACTTAATAACTTGTTTCGGTTGACGGAAAGCACTGTCAAGTGTCGGCGATAAAGTTCCAACGACTGGTTGCACCACGTTAAAAAGTAGAAGAAGAAGAAGTGTGTAGTGTTTGATTTGAGACAGTACTACCCTGTCGAAATCTGTGTGCTGCACAAGTAAGTGCACTGTCTTACAGTCTACTGTAAAGCAGTGCACTTAGAGAAGTGTGCGATTTGAGACACAGCATAGGTCGTTGTCTATGGCTGTTCTCACGATCCTTTGCATTTGTCTTTCTGATATGTTGGTCTTCCATTTCTGGTCAAGAAACTTCCATGTGGTCTTCCACATCGTACGGAAGTCTCCGAGAAAGCTGAGATCTCTCCGATGATGTTGAACAATCTTTGCTTTCGGGTCAAGTGAGTGTCTTTAGGCGCCCCATATTTTCCACTCTTCAAAGTGAAAACACATCTTGGCCACCTTAAGTACCTTTTTCTTATGATTGAATGCACCTGTGTATGGAATCCGAGGTCGAATTAAGCCGCTTTTGGAGTAATTATGGTTATTAAAGCCAACAAAATGATCAGGTCATTTTCTTTCTACATCTGATTTAATTTCATACACTGTCATATTGCTACGATATAGATTTTTTTTTTTCTGATAAATCTTCCAGTACAAAGCTTTCATTAATCTATCTCAACTTTTTCTTTCACTATTCTGTATCATTGTATATTTGATTTTCATTTTAAATGTCATTTTCTAACGAGGTGCTAACAGCTGAAGAAATATTTGATCTAAATTAGGGGTAAGTTGTATAAAATATACTTGTCGAAATAAGAAGTTTCTTATTCAGAATAATTAGAAAAAGGATGGTTATGCCACTGTAATAATTGTGTGAAGACAGAGTTAATTATTATGTAGTCTCAGAGGGGTTTCCTAAACTTCCAATCGTTTTAATTTTCTAAAACACGGCATTTTTAAATATCACTCTTTAACCATCTTTTAACAAGAGGTTTTTACTCATATTTTCCATCTCATGGGCCTCATAAACTGACAAATCCGACCTCCAGGTCTTGAGTTTGGAACGTGTGCTATAGAGTAATAAGATCATAGTATCCAGAAATTTTATGAATGGTCAAAATGCACAGAGAAAAAAGGGAATTGTATCGAGTCTCAGAAAGTGTCTACATCGAGGCACCTTCATGTCCTTCCCTGACAAACACTGCCCTGGTTGTCTTCGCACCAGACAGTGTTTGGGAAACAAAGACGATCCAGATACGTCAGTCACTTCCCGTCTCCCGACGCACTTCCTCTGCAGCCGTGGCCCGGCAACAACACACAGCAGCCTTCGCAGTAGTCGTCTCACGACACAACAGTGTGCACTAAAAAACCAGGTCACAGCAGATGACGAATCGGTAGATCCTGTTTTTAGAACGTCAAAGAAAATGACGAGAGGGAAGCAGACAATCAGTCAGATTTAAAAGACGGATTCTGACGGAACAAAAACCATCTCAAACCATATAAATTCCAAAATCTCATATAAAAAGACACATTTAAAAAACAAATTAAAGGACAAAAGTTCAAGACAAAATAATCTTTAAACAAAGATCTTTATTTGGGTCAATGAGACACCACGGACTGGAACCAGGGAGATAATTTAACAACTAAAATTGATTGCTTCCAGGTGTAGGGGTCAAAATAGGGGAGGGACACAGAAGAAAAAAAATGTAAAAGAATAAATAAATGACATCACAAAAGTTACCAAAAACAGGCTTTCTTCCACATCTATACAAGTGAAAAATTTGATCTAATATAGATTTCAAAATCTGATTAAAACGAAACCAAAACACTTTATTTAAAAAAACAAATAGAAGGACCAAAAGTCAAGAAAAAATAATCTTCAAACAAAGACCTTTAAACTTTGGTCGATGATACACCACGGACTGGAACCAGGAATATAATTTAACAACTGGAAACTTGATTGCTGCCAGGAAAAGTCAAGCAAAAATAACCTTTTAACTTTTACACAATGAAGAGATGAATCAGTAATAATATTGTTAGATAGCCTTCAAAAAACATTTATACATGGCCAGATTTATCATGTAATTTTGATGTCACTGGGGCCGCATAGATGGAGCCAGAGGTCACATTCGGCCCCCCGGCCACACTTTCCCAGGTCTGCTATAGAGAGATTAGAATTTCTCATTGATCTACTGATAATAATGAAGTATTTATGTATATATTTTTGCTAATATAATTCCTCCACCTTGATGTTACTGCATGTGTGATTGTTACACTGAGATGTCATCATAAGAGCTAATAGAAGAAAGTGCTTTTAGATGGTCCTGTGGTGAGAAACACTGTTTTATTGAGGAACCAGAGGTCCTGGAAATTTAATGAGTGCGATGAAGAAAAAGAACAAAGGTAAGGCAGTTGAGAATCTTTTTCTATGATTTAAACACTCTTTACTGCCTTTAAAAAAAATCCCATTTTTCTCGATTTACATCAAGAAAATAAAAAGGATTGATCCTTAATAATGGTTGGTCATTTATAGGAGGAAAGCGGGGTGTCCACGATTGCAGTAGCTGTTTGTTTCCAGCAGAGGAAGCTGTTCTCCTACAGCTGTGAGGGACAAACGGCCATGTCTTCTTCAAAGCATCTTTGAAGTGGATCTCGCTGCTGAGCTCAGTCCCCAGTGTGGCCTGATGCACGGACATGACTCTCTCTTTCTGCCCGGATTCGCAAGGCAGGCGAGAAGAACCATGTTGAAGAAAAACCCGATCGGAGCAAGAAAAAAAATTCATGACATTTTATTTTGCATTTTATACTATAGAAGGCGTAAAGACCGGGGAGTTCTGGTCCTTATTTATACGCCACAATGTCCTAAAGTGATGCCTGAGGGTGGCCTATCAGCTTCCCTGCAGCATGTATTTACCGCTGTAGTGTTTCGTTACTGTTGCAGCAGAGTACCACGTGGTGATTGGGCTGTGCGAAACTGAACCAGCATCAGAAAAGAAGGGTCAAAATTCAGGATTCAGTTCAGGAAGTACGTCCAATTCTGAGCTCTCTTAAGGTTGAGACCACTTCAGGTATCGGGTGAATAAAGTACCGAAAACCTACATTTTCTTCTGAGCGTTGACCTTTAGAAACATTCCTTCTGACTGAGGCATCGTGACACCTCCAGGAAGGAGATGATCCGTTTCCCCCTGATTGGATGAAATCTGAAAAAAAAACCTACTCAACGAAAAGAGACATTTGAAATTCCTTTCAGTGCCCAAACATCTTTCACAGGCTCAACAACAAACATCTTCAGAAAATATTGGGTTGCCCTCTGGCTAAGCTCATCCCCCCCCGCACCCCTCATGACATGTGCAGTAGAGAAGATGTGCCACTTTTCCTGCTGCCTCACTGTAATAACTTCTTTCTATACAGATTTTATGTTTCAGTCATGTTTCTTCATCCGACGGATGACCTTATAAAATAACGGATCTCACGATGACTCAAACTCAGTGATTAATTATAGTTTAAATGTTATATCCTTGCACCGTTGTGAAGGAAACGAATGTTAATTGGTTGTTTTTCACTCAGTTTAGCATTTACTTTAAAATATAAAGCTCGACCTTGAGCTCCCCAGACGGGATTATCTCCATATCTTGTTTCAAACAGAATCACATCAAACAGAAATGGTAGAAAGCTTTTTCTTCGTAACTTTTGATAACTTTTGTAACTTTTTTTGTTTTGTTTTTTTGTCGTTTTGTTTTCTGTGTTCTTCTCCTATTTTAGATTCTCTGTTTTCAGGTTAAAAATCCCCTACCAGGCAGCAATCAACACCAACTGTTACATTATCTTCCTGGTTCCAGTCCGTGGTGTCACATCGACCCATACATCATGCTGGTGACATTGACCTCCCTGTTGTCCTTCAATTTTCTTTTTAGCTTTTTAGAATTATTATCCATGCGTTTTCCTTCTTTATTGCTTTCTATTCTGTCGTACACTTGTGTTGATGGATATGATTTTTTTAGTTTCCATTTTCAGAATCAGAATTAGAAACTTTTATTGCCAGTGTTGTGGTGTCGGTACAGAATAAACGAATGAACGAAGATAACCCACAAAATAAGTAATAGATAAAACAAAACCAAGCACCAAGTTTCCATCAATTTGTTATTACATTTGATTGTTTTTTCTCCAGTCACTACACACATTTTGGGAATTTGTGACATTTGTTCTCTATCATGCCTCATATTTTGTAGCTCAAGTGGATGTAGATCAGTACGTTTGTACTTTAACTTTTTTCTTTTAATTTATTAACTGCTGACTACTTATGTCTTTTGATTTAAA